>NW_026969464.1:0-39495 GCF_028390025.1 Pseudophryne corroboree
TTTCTTTCTAGTGTCCTTCGTTTGGGAGAAAAATGCAATGGTACAAGACAGCTTTTCCTTGCCAATATCTCTCTTTTGCAAAGAGCTGCGCATTGGAAAATTCAGGGCTATGTCGTGTAGATGATGGCCTAACAGGAGGCTTTAAAATTTTCTTTCTAGTGACCTTCGTTTGGGAGAAAAATGCAAAGGTACAAGACAGCTTTTCCTTGCCAATATCTCTCTTTTGCAAAGAGCTGCGCATTGGAAAATTCAGGGCTATGTCGTGTAGATGATGGCCTAACAGGAGGCTTTAAAATTTTCGTTCTAGTGCCCTTCGTTTGGGAGAAAAATGCAATGGTACAAGACAGCTTTTCCTTGCTAATATCTCTCTTTTGCAAAGAGCTGCGCATTGGAAAATTCAGGGCTATGTCGTGTAGATGATGGCCTAACAGGAGGCTTTAAAATTTTCTTTCTAGTGCCCTTCGTTTGGGAGAAAAATGCAATGGTACAAGACAGCTTTTCCTTGCCAATATCTCTCTTTTGCAAAGAGCTGCGCATTGGAAAATTCAGGGCTATGTCGTGTAGATGATGGCCTAACAGGAGGCTTTAAAATTTTCTTTCTAGTGTCCTTCGTTTGGGAGAAAAATGCAAAGGTACAAGACAGCTTTTCCTTGCCAATATCTCTCTTTTGCAAAGAGCTTACGCATTGGAAAATTCAGGGCTATGTCGTGTAGATGATGGCCTAACAGGAGGCTTTAAAATTTTCTTTCTAGTGACCTTCGTTTGGTAGAAAAATGCAAAGGTACAAGACAGCTTTTCCTTGCCAATATCTCTCTTTTGCAAAGAGCTGCGCATTGGAAAATTCAGGGCTATGTCGTGTAGATGATGGCCTAACAGGAGGCTTTAAAATTTTCTTTCTAGTGACCTTCGTTTGGGAGAAAAATGCAAAGGTACAAGACAGCTTTTCCTTGCCAATATCTCTCTTTTGCAAAGAGCTGCGCATTGGAAAATTCAGGGCTATGTCGTGTAGATGATGGCCTAACAGGAGGCTTTAAAATGTTCTTTCTAGTGTCCTTCGTTTGGGAGAAAAATGCAATGGAACAAGACAGCTTTTCCTTGCCAATATCTCTCTTTTGCAAAGAGCTGCGCATTGGAAAATTCAGGGTTATGTCGTGTAGATGATGGCCTAACAGGAGGCTTTAAAATTTTCTTTCTAGTGTCCTTCGTTTGGGAGAAAAATGCAAAGGTACAAGACAGCTTTTCCTTGCCAATATCTCTCTTTTGCAAAGAGCTGCGCATTGGAAAATTCAGGGCTATAACGTGTAGATGAAGCACTAACAGGAGGCTTTAAAATTTTCATTCTAGTGTCCTTCGTTTGGGAGAAAAATGCAAAGGTACAATACAGCTTTTCCTTGCCAATATCTCTCTTTTGCAAAGAGCTAGGCATTGGAAAATTCAGGGCTATACCGTGTAGATGAAGCACTAACAGGAGGCTTTTAAATTTTCATTCTAGTGTCCTTCGTTTGGTAGAAAAATGCAAAGGTACAATACAGCTTTTCCTTGCCGATATCTCTCTTTTGCAAAGAGCTAGGCATTGGAAAATTCAGGGCTATAACGTGTAGATGAAGCACTAACAGGAGGCTTTAAAATATTCATTCTAGTGTCTTTCGTTTGGGAGAAAAATGCAAAAGTACAATGCAGCTTTTCCTTGCCGATATCTCTCTTTTGCAAAGAGATAGGCATTGGAAAATGCAGGGCTATAACGTGTAGATGAAGCACTAACAGTAGGCTTTAAAATTTTCATTCTAGTGTCTTTCGTTTGGGAGAAAAATGCAAAGGTACAATACAGCATTTCCTTACCGATATCTCTCTTTTGCAAAGAGATAGGCATTGGAAAATTCAGGGCTATTACGTGTAGATGAAGCACTAAAAGGAGGCTTTAAAATTTTCATTCTAGTGTCTTTCGTTTGGGAAAAAAATGCAAAAGTACAATGCAGCTTTTCCTTGCCGATATCTCTCTTTTGCAATGAGATAGGCATTGGAAAATTCAGGGCTATAACGTGTAGATGAAGCACTAACAGTAGGCTTTAAAATTTTCATTCTAGTGTCTTTAGTTTGGGAGAAAAATGCAAAGGTACAATACAGCTTTTCCTTGCCAATATCTCTCTTTTGCAAAGAGCTAGGCATTGGAAAATTCAGGGCTATAACGTGTAGATGAAGCACTAACAGGAGGCTTTAAAATTTTCATTCTAGTGTCTTTCGTTTGGGAGAAAAATGCAAAGGTACAATACAGTTTTTCCTTGCCGATATCTCTCTTTTGCAAAGAGATAGGCATTGGAAAATTCAGGGCTATAACGTGTAGATGAAGCACTAACAGGAGGCTTTAAAATTTTCATTCTAGTGTCTTTCGTTTGGGAGAAAAATGCAAAGGTACAATACAGCATTTCGTTGCCGATATCTCTCTTTTGCAAAGAGATAGGCATTGGAAAATTCAGGGCTATAACGTGTAGATGAAGCACTAACAGTAGGCTTTAAAATTTTCATTCTAGTGTCTTTAGTTTGGGAGAAAAATGCAAAGGTACAATACAGCTTTTCCTTGCCAATATCTCTCTTTTGCAAAGAGCTAGGCATTGGAAAATTCAGGGCTATAACGTGTAGATGAAGCACTAACAGGAGGCTTTAAAATTTTCATTCTAGTGTCTTTCGTTTGGGAGAAAAATGCAAAGGTACAATACAGTTTTTCCTTGCCGATATCTCTCTTTTGCAAAGAGATAGGCATTGGAAAATTCAGGGCTATAACGTGTAGATGAAGCACTAACAGGAGGCTTTAAAATTTTCATTCTAGTGTCTTTCGTTTGGGAGAAAAATGCAAAGGTACAATACAGCATTTCGTTGCCGATATCTCTCTTTTGCAAAGAGATAGGCATTGGAAAATTCAGGGCTATAACGTGTAGATGAAGCACTAACAGTAGGCTTTAAAATTTTCATTCTAGTGTCTTTAGTTTGGGAGAAAAATGCAAAGGTACAATACAGCTTTTCCTTGCCAATATCTCTCTTTTGCAAAGAGCTAGGCATTGGAAAATTCAGGGCTATAACGTGTAGATGAAGCACTAACAGGAGGCTTTAAAATTTTCATTCTAGTGTCTTTCGTTTGGGAGAAAAATGCAAAGGTACAATACAGTTTTTCCTTGCCGATATCTCTCTTTTGCAAAGAGATAGGCATTGGAAAATTCAGGGCTATAACGTGTAGATGAAGCACTAACAGGAGGCTTTAAAATTTTCATTCTAGTGTCCTTCGTTTGGGAGAAAAATGCAAAGGTACAATACAGTTTTTCCTTGCCAATATCTCTCTTTTGCAAAGAGCTAGGCATTGGAAAATTCAGGGCTATACCGTGTAGATGAAGCACTAAACAGGAGGCTTTTAAATTTTCATTCTAGTGTCCTTCGTTTGGGAGAAAAATGCAAAGGTACAATACAGCTTTTCCTTGCCGATATCTCTCTTTTGCAAAGAGATAGGCATTGGAAAATTCAGGGCTATAACGTGTAGTTGAAGCACTAACAAGAGGCTTTAAAATTTTCATTCTAGTGTCTTTCGTTTGGGAGAAAAATGCAAAGGTACAATACAGTTTTTCCTTGCCGATATCTCTCTTTTGCAAAGAGATAGGCATTGGAAAATGCAGGACTATAACGTGTAGATGAAGCACTAACAGTAGGCTTTAAAATTTTCATTCTAGTGTCTTTCGTTTGGGAGAAAAATGCAAAGGTACAATACAGCATTTCCTTGCCGATATCTCTCTTTTGCAAAGAGATAGGCATAGGAAAATTCAGGGCTATTACGTGTAGATGAAGCACTAAAAGGAGGCTTTAAAATTTTCATTCTAGTGTCTTTCGTTTGGGAGAAAAATGCAAAAGTACAATGAAGCTTTTCCTTGCCGATATCTCTCTTTTGCAAAGAGATAGGCATTGGAAAATGTAGGGCTATAACGTGTAGATGAAGCACTAACAGTAGGCTTTAAAATTTTCATTCTAGTGTCTTTCGTTTGGGAGAAAAATGCAAAGGTACAATACAGCATTTCCTTGCCGATATCTCTCTTTTGCAAAGAGATAGGCATAGGAAAATTCAGGGCTATTACGTGTAGATGAAGCACTAAAAGGAGGCTTTAAAATTTTCATTCTAGTGTCTTTCATTTGGGAGAAAAATGCAAAAGTAAAATGCAGCTTTTCCTTGCCGATATCTCTCTTTTGCAAAGAGATAGGCATTGGAAAATGCAGGGCTATAACGTGTAGATGAAGCACTAACAGGAGGATTTAAAATTTTCATTCTAGTGTCTTTCGTTTGGGAGAAAAATGCAAAGGTACAATACAGCATTTCCTTGCCGATATCTCTCTTTTGCAAAGAGATAGGCATTGGAAAATTCAGGGCTATAACGTGTAGATGAAGCACTAACAGGAGGCTTTAAAATTTTCATTCTAGTGTCCTTCGTTTGGGAGAAAAATGCAATGGTACAAGACAGCTTTTCCTTGCCAATATCTCTCTTTTGCAAAGTGCTGCGCATTTGAAAATTCAGGGCTATGTCGTGTAGATGATGGCCTAACAGGAGGCTTTAAAATTTTCTTTCTAGTGTCCTTCGTTTGGGAGAAAAATGCAAAGGTACAAGACAGCTTTTCCTTGCCAATATCTCTCTTTTGCAAAGAGCTACGCATTGGAAAATTCAGGGATATGTCGTGTAGATGATGGCCTAACAGGAGGCTTTAAAATTTTCTTTCTAGTGTCCTTCGTTTGGGAGAAAAATGCAATGGTACAAGACAGCTTTTCCTTGCCAATATCTCTCTTTTGCAAAGAGCTGCGCATTGGAAAATTCAGGGCTATGTCGTGTAGATGATGGCCTAACAGGAGGCTTTAAAATTTTCTTTCTAGTGTCCTTCGTTTGGGAGAAAAATGCAAAGGTACAAGACAGCTTTTCCTTGCCAATATCTCTCTTTTGCAAAGAGCTGCGCATTGGAAAATTCAGGGCTATGTCGTGTAGATGATGGCCTAACAGGAGGCTTTAAAATTTTCTTTCTAGTGTCCTTCGTTTGGGAGAAAAATGCAAAGGTACAAGACAGCTTTTCCTTGCCAATATCTCTATTTTGCAAAGAGCTACTCATTGGAAAATTCAGGGCTATGTCGTGTAGATGATGGCCTAACAGGAGGCTTTAAAATTTTCTTTCTAGTGACCTTCGTTTGGGAGAAAAATGCAAAGGTACAATACAGCTTTTCCTTGCCAATATCTCTCTTTTGCAAAGAGCTAGGCATTGGAAAATTCAGGGCTATACCGTGTAGATGAAGCACTAAACAGGAGGCTTTTAAATTTTCATTCTAGTGTCCTTCGTTTGGGAGAAAAATGCAAAGGTACAATACAGCTTTTCCTTGCCGATATCTCTCTTTTGCAAAGAGATAGGCATTGGAAAATTCAGGGCTATTACGTGTAGATGAAACACTAAAAGGAGGCTTTAAAATTTTCATTCTAGTGTCTTTCGTTTGGGAGAAAAATGCAAAAGTACAATGCAGCTTTTCCTTGCCGATATCTCTCTTTTGCAAAGAGATAGGCATTGGAAAATGCAGGGCTATAACGTGTAGATGAAGCACTAACAGGAGGCTTTAAAATTTTCATTCTAGTGTCTTTCGTTTGGGAGAAAAATGCAAAAGTACAATGTAGCTTTTCCTTGCCGATATCTCTCTTTTGCAAAGAGATAGGCATTGGAAAATGTAGGGCTATAACGTGTAGATGAAGCACTAACAGTAGGCTTTAAAATTTTCATTCTAGTGTCTTTCGTTTGGGAGAAAAATGCAAAGGTACAATACAGCATTTCCTTGCCGATATCTCTCTTTTGCAAAGAGATAGGCATAGGAAAATTCAGGGCTATTACGTGTAGATGAAGCACTAAAAGGAGGCTTTAAAATTTTCATTCTAGTGTCTTTCATTTGGGAGAAAAATGCAAAAGTAAAATGCAGCTTTTCCTTGCCGATATCTCTCTTTTGCAAAGAGATAGGCATTGGAAAATGCAGGGCTATAACGTGTAGATGAAGCACTAACAGGAGGATTTAAAATTTTCATTCTAGTGTCTTTCGTTTGGGAGAAAAATGCAAAGGTACAATACAGCATTTCCTTGCCGATATCTCTCTTTTGCAAAGAGATAGGCATTGGAAAATTCAGGGCTATAACGTGTAGATGAAGCACTAACAGGAGGCTTTAAAATTTTCATTCTAGTGTCCTTCGTTTGGGAGAAAAATGCAATGGTACAAGACAGCTTTTCCTTGCCAATATCTCTCTTTTGCAAAGTGCTGCGCATTTGAAAATTCAGGGCTATGTCGTGTAGATGATGGCCTAACAGGAGGCTTTAAAATTTTCTTTCTAGTGTCCTTCGTTTGGGAGAAAAATGCAAAGGTACAAGACAGCTTTTCCTTGCCAATATCTCTCTTTTGCAAAGAGCTACGCATTGGAAAATTCAGGGATATGTCGTGTAGATGATGGCCTAACAGGAGGCTTTAAAATTTTCTTTCTAGTGTCCTTCGTTTGGGAGAAAAATGCAATGGTACAAGACAGCTTTTCCTTGCCAATATCTCTCTTTTGCAAAGAGCTGCGCATTGGAAAATTCAGGGCTATGTCGTGTAGACGATGGCCTAACAGGAGGCTTTAAAATTTTCTTTCTAGTGTCCTTCGTTTGGGAGAAAAATGCAAAGGTACAAGACAGCTTTTCCTTGCCAATATCTCTCTTTTGCAAAGAGCTGCGCATTGGAAAATTCAGGGCTATGTCGTGTAGATGATGGCCTAACAGGAGGCTTTAAAATTTTCTTTCTAGTGTCCTTCGTTTGGGAGAAAAATGCAAAGGTACAAGACAGCTTTTCCTTGCCAATATCTCTATTTTGCAAAGAGCTACTCATTGGAAAATTCAGGGCTATGTCGTGTAGATGATGGCCTAACAGGAGGCTTTAAAATTTTCTTTCTAGTGACCTTCGTTTGGGAGAAAAATGCAAAGGTACAATACAGCTTTTCCTTGCCAATATCTCTCTTTTGCAAAGAGCTAGGCATTGGAAAATTCAGGGCTATACCGTGTAGATGAAGCACTAAACAGGAGGCTTTTAAATTTTCATTCTAGTGTCCTTCGTTTGGGAGAAAAATGCAAAGGTACAATACAGCTTTTCCTTGCCGATATCTCTCTTTTGCAAAGAGATAGGCATTGGAAAATTCAGGGCTATTACGTGTAGATGAAACACTAAAAGGAGGCTTTAAAATTTTCATTCTAGTGTCTTTCGTTTGGGAGAAAAATGCAAAAGTACAATGCAGCTTTTCCTTGCCGATATCTCTCTTTTGCAAAGAGATAGGCATTGGAAAATGCAGGGCTATAACGTGTAGATGAAGCACTAACAGGAGGCTTTAAAATTTTCATTCTAGTGTCTTTCGTTTGGGAGAAAAATGCAAAGGTACAATACAGCATTTCGTTGCCGATATCTCTCTTTTGCAAAGAGATAGGCATTGGAAAATTCAGGGCTATAACGTGTAGATGAAGCACTAACAGGAGGCTTTAAAATTTTCATTCTAGTGTCTTTCGTTTGGGAGAAAAATGCAAAGGTACAATACAGTTTTTCCTTGCCGATATCTCTCTTTTGCAAAGAGATAGGCATTGGAAAATTCAGGGCTATAACGTGTAGATGAAGCACTAACAGGAGGCTTTAAAATTTTCATTCTAGTGTCCTTCGTTTGGGAGAAAAATGCAAAGGTACAATACAGCTTTTCCTTGCCAATATCTCTCTTTTGCAAAGAGCTAGGCATTGGAAAATTCAGGGCTATACCGTGTAGATGAAGCACTAAACAGGAGGCTTTTAAATTTTCATTCTAGTGTCCTTCGTTTGGGAGAAAAATGCAAAGGTACAACACAGCTTTTCCTTGCCGATATCTCTCTTTTGCAAAGAGATAGGCATTGGAAAATTCAGGGCTATAACGTGTAGTTGAAGCACTAACAGGAGGCTTTAAAATTTTCATTCTAGTGTCTTTCGTTTGGGAGAAAAATGCAAAGGTACAATACAGTTTTTCCTTGCCGATATCTCTCTTTTGCAAAGAGATAGGCATTGGAAAATTCAGGGCTATAACGTGTAGATGAAGCACTAACAGGAGGCTTTAAAATTTTCATTCTAGTGTCTTTCGTTTGGGAGAAAAATGCAAAGGTACAATACAGCTTTTCCTTGCCAATATCTCTCTTTTGCAAAGAGCTAGGCATTGGAAAATTCAGGGCTATAACGTGTAGATGAAGCACTAACAGGAGGCTTTAAAATTTTCATTCTAGTGTCTTTCGTTTGGGAGAAAAATGCAAAAGTACAATGAAGCTTTTCCTTGCCGATATCTCTCTTTTGCAAAGAGATAGGCATTGGAAAATGCAGGGCTATAACGTGTAGATGAAGCACTAACAGTAGGCTTTAAAATTTTCATTCTAGTGTCTTTCGTTTGGGAGAAAAATGCAAAGGTACAATACAGCATTTCCTTGCCGATATCTCTCTTTTGCAAAGAGATAGGCATAGGAAAATTCAGGGCTATTACGTTTAGATGAAGCACTAACAGGAGGCTTTAAAATTTTCATTCTAGTGTCCTTCGTTTGGGAGAAAAATGCAATGGTACAAGACAGCTTTTCCTTGCCAATATCTCTCTTTTGCAAAGAGCTGCGCATTTGAAAATTCAGGGCTATGTCGTGTAGATGATGGCCTAACAGGAGGCTTTAAAATTTTCTTTCTAGTGTCCTTCGTTTGGGAGAAAAATGCAAAGGTACAATTCAGCTTTTCCTTGCCAATATCTCTCTTTTGCAAAGAGCTACGGATTGGAAAATTCAGGGCTATGTCGTGTAGATGATGGCCTAACAGGAGGCTTTAAAATTTTCCTTCTAGTGTCCTTCGTTTGGGAGAAACCAATATCTCTCTTTTGCAAAGAGCTACGCATTGGAAAATTCAGGGCTATGTCGTGTAGATGATGGCTTTAAAATTTTCTTTCTAGTGTCCTTCGTTTGGGAGAAAAATGCAAAGGTACAAGACAGCTTTTCCTTGCCAATATCTCTCTTTTGCAAAGAGCTACGCATTGGAAAATTCAGGGCTATGTCGTGTAGATGATGGCCTAACAGGAGGCTTTAAAATTTTCTTTCTAGTGTCCTTCGTTTGGGAGAAAAATGCAAAGGTACAAGACAGCTTTTCCTTGCCAATATCTCTCTTTTGCAAAGAGCTGCGCATTGGAAAATTCAGGGCTATGTCGTGTAGATGCTGGCCTAACAGGAGGCTTTAAAATTTTCTTTCTAGTGTCCTTCGTTTGGGAGAAAAATGCAAAGGTACAAGACAGCTTTTCCTTGCCAATATCTCTATTTTGCAAAGAGCTAAGCATTGGAAAATTCAGGGCTATGTCGTGTAGATGATGGCCTAACAGGAGGCTTTAAAATTTTCTTTCTAGTGACCTTCGTTTGGGAGAAAAATGCAAAGGTACAAGACAGCTTTTCCTTGCCAATATCTCTCTTTTGCAAAGAGCTGCGCATTGGAAAATTCAGGGCTATGTCGTGTAGATGATGGCCTAACAGGAGGCTTTAAAATGTTCTTTCTAGTGTCCTTCGTTTGGGAGAAAAATGCAATGGTACAAGACAGCTTTTCCTTGCCAATATCTCTCTTTTGCAAAGAGCTGCGCATTGGAAAATTCAGGGCTATGTCGTGTAGATGATGGCCTAACAGGAGGCTTTAAAATTTTCTTTCTAGTGTCCTTCGTTTGGGAGAAAAATGCAAAGGTACAAGACAGCTTTTCCTTGCCAATATCTCTCTTTTGCAAAGAGCTACGCATTGGAAAATTCAGGGCTATGTCGTGTAGATGATGGCCTAACAGGTGGCTTTAAAATTTTCTTTCTAGTGTCCTTCGTTTGGGAGAAAAATGCAATGGTACAAGACAGCTTTTCCTTGCCAATATATCTCTTTTGCAAAGAGCTGCGCATTGGAAAATTCAGGGCTATGTCGTGTAGATGATGGCCTAACAGGAGGCTTTAAAATTTTCTTTCTAGTGTCCTTCGTTTGGGAGAAAAATGCAAAGGTACAAGACAGCTTTTACTTGCCAATATCTCTCTTTTGCAAAGAGCTACGGATTGGAAAATTCAGGGCTATGTCGTGTAGATGATGGCCTAACAGGAGGCTTTAAAATTTTCTTTCTAGTGTCCTTCGTTTGGGAGAAAAATGCAAAGGTACAAGACAGCTTTTCCTTGCCAATATCTCTCTTTTGCAAAGAGCTACGCATTGGAAAATTCAGGGCTATGTCGTGTAGATGATGGCCTAACAGGAGGCTTTAAAATTTTCTTTCTAGTGTCCTTCGTTTGGGAGAAAAATGCAAAGGTACAAGACAGCTTTTCCTTGCCAATATCTCTCTTTTGCAAAGAGCTGCGCATTGGAAAATTCAGGGCTATGTCGTGTAGATGATGGCCTAACAGGAGGCTTTAAAATGTTCTTTCTAGTGTCCTTCGTTTGGGAGAAAAATGCAATGGTACAAGACAGCTTTTCCTTGCCAATATCTCTCTTTTGCAAAGAGCTGCGCATTGGAAAATTCAGGGCTATGTCGTGTAGATGATGGCCTAACAGGAGGCTTTAAAATTTTCTTTCTAGTGTCCTTCGTTTGGGAGAAAAATGCAAAGGTACAAGACAGCTTTTCCTTGCCAATATCTCTCTTTTGCAAAGAGCTACTCATTGGAAAATTCAGGGCTATGTCGTGTAGATGATGGCCTAACAGGAGGCTTTAAAATTTTCTTTCTAGTGACCTTCGTTTGGGAGAAAAATGCAAAGGTACAAGACAGCTTTTCCTTGCCAATATCTCTCTTTTGCAAAGAGCTGCGCATTGGAAAATTCAGGGCTATGTCGTGTAGATGATGGCCTAACAGGAGGCTTTAAAATTTTCTTTCTAGTGTCCTTCGTTTGGGAGAAAAATGCAATGGTACAAGACAGCTTTTCCTTGCCAATATCTCTCTTTTGCAAAGAGCTGCGCATTGGAAAATTCAGGGCTATGTCGTGTAGATTATGGCCTAACAGGAGGCTTTAAAATTTTCTTTCTAGTGACCTTCGTTTGGGAGAAAAATGCAAAGGTACAAGACAGCTTTTCCTTGCCAATATCTCTCTTTTGCAAAGAGCTGCGAATTGGAAAATTCAGGGCTATGTCGTGTAGATGATGGCCTAACAGGAGGCTTTAAAATTTTCATTCTAGTGTCTTTCGTTTGGGAGAAAAATGCAAAAGTACAATGCTGCTTTTCCTTGCCGATATCTCTCTTTTGCAAAGAGATAGGCATTGGAAAATGCAGGGCTATAACGTGTAGATGAAGCACTAACAGGAGGCTTTAAAATTTTCATTCTAGTGTCTTTCGTTTGGGAGAAAAATGCAAAGGTACAATACAGCTTTTCCTTGCCGATATCTCTCTTTTGCAAAGAGATAGGCATTGGAAAATTCAGGGCTATAACGTGTAGATGAAGCACTAACAGGAGGCTTTAAAATTTTCATTCTAGTGTCTTTCGTTTGGGAGAAAAATGCAAAGGTACAAGACAGCTTTTCCTTGCCAATATCTCTCTTTTGCAAAGAGCTGCGCATTGGAAAATTCAGGGCTATGTCGTGTAGATGATGGCCTAACAGGAGGCTTTAAAATGTTCTTTCTAGTGTCCTTCGTTTGGGAGAAAAATTCAATGGTACAAGACAGCTTTTCCTTGCCAATATCTCTCTTTTGCAAAGAGCTGTGCATTGGAAAATTCAGGGCTATGTCGTGTAGATGATGGCCTAACAGGAGGCTTTAAAATTTTCTTTCTAGTGTCCTTCGTTTGGGAGAAAAAAGCAATGGTACAAGACAGCTTTTCCTTGCCAATATCTCTTTTGCAAAGAGCTACTCATTGGAAAATTCAGGGCTATGTCGTGTAGATGATGGCCTAACAGGAGGCTTTAAAATTTTCTTTCTAGTGACCTTCGTTTGGGAGAAAAATGCAAAGGTACAAGACAGCTTTTCCTTGCCAATATCTCTCTTTTGCAAAGAGCTGCGCATTGGAAAATTCAGGGCTATGTCGTGTAGATGATGGCCTAACAGGAGGCTTTAAAATTTTCTTTCTAGTGACCTTCGTTTGGGAGAAAAATGCAAAGGTACAAGACAGCTTTTCCTTGCCAATATCTCTCTTTTGCAAAGAGCTACGCATTGGAAAATTCAGGGCTATGTCGTGTAGATGATGGCCTAACAGGAGGCTTTAAAATTTTCTTTCTAGTGTCCTTCGTTTGGGAGAAAAATGCAAAGGTACAAGACAGCTTTTCCTTGCCAATATCTCTATTTTGCAAAGAGCTACGCATTGGAAAATTCAGGGCTATGTCGTGTAGATGATGGCCTAACAGGAGGCTTTAAAATTTTCTTTCTAGTGACCTTCGTTTGGGAGAAAAATGCAAAGGTACAAGACAGCTTTTCCTTGCCAATATCTCTCTTTTGCAAAGAGCTGCGCATTGGAAAATTCAGGGCTATGTCGTGTAGATGATGGCCTAACAGGAGGCTTTAAAATGTTCTTTCTAGTGTCCTTCGTTTGGGAGAAAAATGCAATGGTACAAGACAGCTTTTCCTTGCCAATATCTCTCTTTTGCAAAGAGCTGTGCATTGGAAAATTCAGGGCTATGTCGTGTAGATGATGGCCTAACAGGAGGCTTTAAAATTTTCTTTCTAGTGTCCTTCGTTTGGGAGAAAAATGCAATGGTACAAGACAGCTTTTCCTTGCCAATATCTCTTTTGCAAAGAGCTACTCATTGGAAAATTCAGGGCTATGTCGTGTAGATGATGGCCTAACAGGAGGCTTTAAAATTTTCTTTCTAGTGACCTTCGTTTGGGAGAAAAATGCAAAGGTACAAGACAGCTTTTCCTTGCCAATATCTCTCTTTTGCAAAGAGCTGCGCATTGGAAAATTCAGGGCTATGTCGTGTAGATGATGGCCTAACAGGAGGCTTTAAAATTTTCTTTCTAGTGACCTTCGTTTTGGAGAAAAATGCAAAGGTACAAGACAGCTTTTCCTTGCCAATATCTCTCTTTTGCAAAGAGCTACGCATTGGAAAATTCAGGGCTATGTCGTGTAGATGATGGCCTAACAGGAGGCTTTAAAATTTTCTTTCTAGTGTCCTTCGTTTGGGAGAAAAATGCAATGGTACAAGACAGCTTTTCCTTGCCAATATCTCTCTTTTGCAAAGAGCTGCGCATTGGAAAATTCAGGGCTATGTCGTGTAGATGATGGCCTAACAGGAGGCTTTAAAATTTTCTTTCTAGTGTCCTTCGTTTGGGAGAAAAATGCAAAGGTACAAGACAGCTTTTCCTTGCCAATATCTCTCTTTTGCAAAGAGCTACGCATTGGAAAATTCAGGGCTATGTCGTGTAGATGATGGCCTAACAGGAGGCTTTAAAATTTTCTTTCTAGTGTCCTTCGTTTGGGAGAAAAATGCAATGGTACAAGACAGCTTTTCCTTGCCAATATCTCTCTTTTGCAAAGAGCTGCGCATTGGAAAATTCAGGGCTATGTCGTGTAGATGATGGCCTAACAGGAGGCTTTAAAATTTTCTTTCTAGTGTCCTTCGTTTGGGAGAAAAATGCAATGGTACAAGACAGCTTTTCCTTGCCAATATCTCTCTTTTGCAAAGAGCTGCGCATTGGAAAATTCAGGGCTATGTCGTGTAGATGATGGCCTAACAGGAGGCTTTAAAATTTTCTTTCTAGTGTCCTTCGTTTGGGAGAAAAATGCAAAGGTACAAGACAGCTTTTCCTTGCCAATATCTCTCTTTTGCAAAGAGCTACTCATTGGAAAATTCAGGGCTATGTCGTGTAGATGATGGCCTAACAGGAGGCTTTAAAATTTTCTTTCTAGTGACCTTCGTTTGGGAGAAAAATGCAAAGGTACAAGACAGCTTTTCTTTGCCAATATCTCTCTTTTGCAAAGAGCTGCGCATTGGAAAATTCAGGGCTATGTCGTGTAGATGATGGCCTAACAGGAGGCTTTAAAATTTTCTTTCTAGTGTCCTTCGTTTGGGAGAAAAATGCAATGGTACAAGACAGCTTTTCCTTGCCAATATCTCTCTTTTGCAAAGAGCTGCGCATTGGAAAATTCAGGGCTATGTCGTGTAGATTATGGCCTAACAGGAGGCTTTAAAATTTTCTTTCTAGTGACCTTCGTTTGGGAGAAAAATGCAAAGGTACAAGACAGCTTTTCCTTGCCAATATCTCTCTTTTGCAAAGAGCTGCGAATTGGAAAATTCAGGGCTATGTCGTGTAGATGATGGCCTAACAGGAGGCTTTAAAATTTTCATTCTAGTGTCTTTCGTTTGGGAGAAAAATGCAAAAGTACAATGCTGCTTTTCCTTGCCGATATCTCTCTTTTGCAAAGAGATAGGCATTGGAAAATGCAGGGCTATAACGTGTAGATGAAGCACTAACAGGAGGCTTTAAAATTTTCATTCTAGTGTCTTTCGTTTGGGAGAAAAATGCAAAGGTACAATACAGCTTTTCCTTGCCGATATCTCTCTTTTGCAAAGAGATAGGCATTGGAAAATTCAGGGCTATAACGTGTAGATGAAGCACTAACAGGAGGCTTTAAAATTTTCATTCTAGTGTCCTTCGTTTGGGAGAAAAATGCAAAGGTACAATACAGTTTTTGCTTGCCAATATATCTCTTTTGCAAAGAGATAGGCATTGGAAAATTCAGGGCTATAACGTGTAGATGAAGCACTAACAGGAGGCTTTAAAATTTTCATTCTAGTGTCTTTCGTTTGGGAGAAAAATGCAAAGGTACAAGACAGCTTTTCCTTGCCAATATCTCTCTTTTGCAAAGAGCTGCGCATTGGAAAATTCAGGGCTATGTCGTGTAGATGATGGCCTAACAGGAGGCTTTAAAATGTTCTTTCTAGTGTCCTTCGTTTGGGAGAAAAATGCAATGGTACAAGACAGCTTTTCCTTGCCAATATCTCTCTTTTGCAAAGAGCTG
Source organism: Pseudophryne corroboree (assembly GCF_028390025.1). Lineage (NCBI taxonomy): Eukaryota > Metazoa > Chordata > Amphibia > Anura > Myobatrachidae > Pseudophryne > Pseudophryne corroboree. Next base: position 14,996 of record NW_026969464.1, read on the forward strand.
TGCATTGGAAAATTCAGGGCTATGTCGTGTAGATGATGGCCTAACAGGAGGCTTTAAAATTTTCTTTCTAGTGTCCTTCGTTTGGGAGAAAAATGCAATGGTACAAGACAGCTTTTCCTTGCCAATATCTCTTTTGCAAAGAGCTACTCATTGGAAAATTCAGGGCTATGTCGTGTAGATGATGGCCTAACAGGAGGCTTTAAAATTTTCTTTCTAGTGACCTTCGTTTGGGAGAAAAATGCAAAGGTACAAGACAGCTTTTCCTTGCCAATATCTCTCTTTTGCAAAGAGCTGCGCATTGGAAAATTCAGGGCTATGTCGTGTAGATGATGGCCTAACAGGAGGCTTTAAAATTTTCTTTCTAGTGTCCTTCGTTTGGGAGAAAAATGCAATGGTACAAGACAGCTTTTCCTTGCCAATATCTCTCTTTTGCAAAGAGCTGCGCATTGGAAAATTCAGGGCTATGTCGTGTAGATGATGGCCTAACAGGAGGCTTTAAAATTTTCTTTCTAGTGTCCTTCGTTTGGGAGAAAAATGCAAAGGTACAAGACAGCTTTTCCTTGCCAATATCTCTCTTTTGCAAAGAGCTACTCATTGGAAAATTCAGGGCTATGTCGTGTAGATGATGGCCTAACAGGAGGCTTTAAAATTTTCTTTCTAGTGACCTTCGTTTGGGAGAAAAATGCAAAGGTACAAGACAGCTTTTCCTTGCCAATATCTCTCTTTTGCAAAGAGCTGCGCATTGGAAAATTCAGGGCTATGTCGTGTAGATGATGGCCTAACAGGAGGCTTTAAAATTTTCTTTCTAGTGTCCTTCGTTTGGGAGAAAAATGCAATGGTACAAGACAGCTTTTCCTTGCCAATATCTCTCTTTTGCAAAGAGCTGCGCATTGGAAAATTCAGGGCTATGTCGTGTAGATTATGGCCTAACAGGAGGCTTTAAAATTTTCTTTCTAGTGACCTTCGTTTGGGAGAAAAATGCAAAGGTACAAGACAGCTTTTCCTTGCCAATATCTCTCTTTTGCAAAGAGCTGCGAATTGGAAAATTCAGGGCTATGTCGTGTAGATGATGGCCTAACAGGAGGCTTTAAAATTTTCATTCTAGTGTCTTTCGTTTGGGAGAAAAATGCAAAAGTACAATGCTGCTTTTCCTTGCCGATATCTCTCTTTTGCAAAGAGATAGGCATTGGAAAATGCAGGGCTATAACGTGTAGATGAAGCACTAACAGGAGGCTTTAAAATTTTCATTCTAGTGTCTTTCGTTTGGGAGAAAAATGCAAAGGTACAATACAGCTTTTCCTTGCCGATATCTCTCTTTTGCAAAGAGATAGGCATTGGAAAATTCAGGGCTATAACGTGTAGATGAAGCACTAACAGGAGGCTTTAAAATTTTCATTCTAGTGTCCTTCGTTTGGGAGAAAAATGCAAAGGTACAATACAGCTTTTCCTTGCCAATATATCTCTTTTGCAAAGAGATAGGCATTGGAAAATTCAGGGCTATAACGTGTAGATGAAGCACTAACAGGAGGCTTTAAAATTTTCATTCTAGTGTCTTTCGTTTGGGAGAAAAATGCAAAGGTACAAGACAGCTTTTCCTTGCCAATATCTCTCTTTTGCAAAGAGCTGCGCATTGGAAAATTCAGGGCTATGTCGTGTAGATGATGGCCTAACAGGAGGCTTTAAAATGTTCTTTCTAGTGTCCTTCGTTTGGGAGAAAAATGCAATGGTACAAGACAGCTTTTCCTTGCCAATATCTCTCTTTTGCAAAGAGCTGTGCATTGGAAAATTCAGGGCTATGTCGTGTAGATGATGGCCTAACAGGAGGCTTTAAAATTTTCTTTCTAGTGTCCTTCGTTTGGGAGAAAAATGCAATGGTACAAGACAGCTTTTCCTTGCCAATATCTCTTTTGCAAAGAGCTACTCATTGGAAAATTCAGGGCTATGTCGTGTAGATGATGGCCTAACAGGAGGCTTTAAAATTTTCTTTCTAGTGACCTTCGTTTGGGAGAAAAATGCAAAGGTACAAGACAGCTTTTCCTTGCCAATATCTCTCTTTTGCAAAGAGCTGCGCATTGGAAAATTCAGGGCTATGTCGTGTAGATGATGGCCTAATAGGAGGCTTTAAAATTTTCTTTCTAGTGACCTTCGTTTGGGAGAAAAATGCAAAGGTACAAGACAGCTTTTCCTTGCCAATATCTCTCTTTTGCAAAGAGCTACGCATTGGAAAATTCAGGGCTATGTCGTGTAGATGATGGCCTAACAGGAGGCTTTAAAATTTTCTTTCTAGTGTCCTTCGTTTGGGAGAAAAATGCAAAGGTACAAGACAGCTTTTCCTTGCCAATATCTCTATTTTGCAAAGAGCTACGCATTGGAAAATTCAGGGCTATGTCGTGTAGATGATGGCCTAACAGGAGGCTTTAAAATTTTCTTTCTAGTGACCTTCGTTTGGGAGAAAAATGCAAAGGTACAAGACAGCTTTTCCTTGCCAATATCTCTCTTTTGCAAAGAGCTGCGCATTGGAAAATTCAGGGCTATGTCGTGTAGATGATGGCCTAACAGGAGGCTTTAAAATGTTCTTTCTAGTGTCCTTCGTTTGGGAGAAAAATGCAATGGTACAAGACAGCTTTTCCTTGCCAATATCTCTCTTTTGCAAAGAGCTGCGCATTGGAAAATTCAGGGCTATGTCGTGTAGATGATGGCCTAACAGGAGGCTTTAAAATTTTCTTTCTAGTGTCCTTCGTTTGGGAGAAAAATGCAAAGGTACAAGACAGCTTTTCCTTGCCAATATCTCTCTTTTGCAAAGAGCTACGCATTGGAAAATTCAGGGCTATGTCGTGTAGATGATGGCCTAACAGGAGGCTTTAAAATTTTCTTTCTAGTGTCCTTCGTTTGGGAGAAAAATGCAATGGTACAAGACAGCTTTTCCTTGCCAATATCTCTCTTTTGCAAAGAGCTGCGCATTGGAAAATTCAGGGCTATGTCGTGTAGATGATGGCCTAACAGGAGGCTTTAAAATTTTCTTTCTAGTGTCCTTCGTTTGGGAGAAAAATGCAAAGGTACAAGACAGCTTTTCCTTGCCAATATCTCTCTTTTGCAAAGAGCTGCGCATTGGAAAATTCAGGGCTATGTCGTGTAGATGATGGCCTAACAGGAGGCTTTAAAATGTTCTTTCTAGTGTCCTTCGTTTGGGAGAAAACTGCAATGGTACATGACAGCTTTTCCTTGCCAATATCTCTCTTTTGCAAAGAGCTGCGCATTGGAAAATGCAGGGCTATGTCGTGTAGATGATGGCCTAACAGGAGGCTTTAAAATTTTCTTTCTAGTGTCCTTCGTTTGGGAGAAAAATGCAAAGGTACAAGACAGCTTTTCCTTGCCAATATCTCTCTTTTGCAAAGAGCTACTCATTGGAAAATTCAGGGCTATGTCGTGTAGATGATGGCCTAACAGGAGGCTTTAAAATTTTCTTTCTAGTGACCTTCGTTTGGGAGAAAAATGCAAAGGTACAAGACAGCTTTTCCTTGCCAATATCTCTCTTTTGCAAAGAGCTGCGCATTGGAAAATTCAGGGCTATGTCGTGTAGATGATGGCCTAACAGGAGGCTTTAAAATTTTCTTTCTAGTGTCCTTCGTTTGGGAGAAAAATGCAATGGTACAAGACAGCTTTTCCTTGCCAATATCTCTCTTTTGCAAAGAGCTGCGCATTGGAAAATTCAGGGCTATGTCGTGTAGATGATGGCCTAACAGGAGGCTTTAAAATTTTCTTTCTAGTGTCCTTCGTTTGGGAGAAAAATGCAAAGGTACAAGACAGCTTTTCCTTGCCAATATCTCTCTTTTGCAAAGAGCTACTCATTGGAAAATTCAGGGCTATGTCGTGTAGATGACGGCCTAACAGGAGGCTTTAAAATTTTCTTTCTAGTGACCTTCGTTTGGGAGAATAATGCAAAGGTACAAGACAGCTTTTCCTTGCCAATATCTCTCTTTTGCAAAGAGCTGCGCATTGGAAAATTCAGGGCTATGTCGTGTAGATGATGGCCTAACAGGAGGCTTTAAAATTTTCTTTCTAGTGTCCTTCATTTGGGAGAAAAATGCAATGGTACAAGACAGCTTTTCCTTGCCAATATCTCTCTTTTGCAAAGAGCTGCGCATTGGAAAATTCAGGGCTATGTCGTGTAGATTATGGCCTAACAGGAGGCTTTAAAATTTTCTTTCTAGTGACCTTCGTTTGGGAGAAAAATGTAAAGGTACAAGACAGCTTTTCCTTGCCAATATCTCTCTTTTGCAAAGAGCTGCGCATTGGAAAATTCAGGGCTATGTCGTGTAGATGATGGCCTAACAGGAGGCTTTAAAATGTTCTTTCTAGTGTCCTTCGTTTGGGAGAAAAATGCAATGGTACAAGACAGCTTTTCCTTGCCAATATCTCTCTTTTGCAAAGAGCTGCGCATTGGAAAATTCAGGGCTATGTCGTGTAGATGATGGCCTAACAGGAGGCTTTAAAATTTTCTTTCTAGTGTCCTTCGTTTGGGAGAAAAATGCAAAGGTACAAGACAGCTTTTCCTTGCCAATATCTCTCTTTTGCAAAGAGCTACGCATTGGAAAATTCAGGGCTATGTCGTGTAGATGATGGCCTAACAGGAGGCTTTAAAATTTTCTTTCTAGTGACCTTCGTTTGGGAGAAAAATGTAAAGGTACAAGACAGCTTTTCCTTGCCAATATCTCTCTTTTGCAAAGAGCTGCGCATTGGAAAATTCAGGGCTATGTCGTGTAGATGATGGCCTAACAGGAGGCTTTAAAATGTTCTTTCTAGTGTCCTTCGTTTGGGAGAAAAATGCAATGGTACAAGACAGCTTTTCCTTGCCAATATCTCTCTTTTGCAAAGAGCTGCGCATTGGAAAATTCAGGGCTATGTCGTGTAGATGATGGCCTAACAGGAGGCTTTAAAATTTTCTTTCTAGTGTCCTTCGTTTGGGAGAAAAATGCAAAGGTACAAGACAGCTTTTCCTTGCCAATATCTCTCTTTTGCAAAGAGCTACGCATTGGAAAATTCAGGGCTATGTCGTGTAGATGATGGCCTAACAGGAGGCTTTAAAATTTTCTTTCTAGTGTCCTTCGTTTGGGAGAAAAATGCAATGGTACAAGACAGCTTTTCCTTGCCAATATCTCTCTTTTGCAAAGAGCTGCGCATTGGAAAATTCAGGGCTATGTCGTGTAGATGATGGCCTAACAGGAGGCTTTAAAATTTTCTTTCTAGTGTCCTTCGTTTGGGAGAAAAATGCAAAGGTACAAGACAGCTTTTCCTTGCCAATATCTCTCTTTTGCAAAGAGCTGCGCATTGGAAAATTCAGGGCTATGTCGTGTAGATGATGGCCTAACAGGAGGCTTTAAAATGTTCTTTCTAGTGTCCTTCGTTTGGGAGAAAACTGCAATGGTACATGACAGCTTTTCCTTGCCAATATCTCTCTTTTGCAAAGAGCTGCGCATTGGAAAATGCAGGGCTATGTCGTGTAGATGATGGCCTAACAGGAGGCTTTAAAATTTTCTTTCTAGTGTCCTTCGTTTGGGAGAAAAATGCAAAGGTACAAGACAGCTTTTCCTTGCCAATATCTCTCTTTTGCAAAGAGCTACTCATTGGAAAATTCAGGGCTATGTCGTGTAGATGATGGCCTAACAGGAGGCTTTAAAATTTTCTTTCTAGTGACCTTCGTTTGGGAGAAAAATGCAAAGGTACAAGACAGCTTTTCCTTGCCAATATCTCTCTTTTGCAAAGAGCTGCGCATTGGAAAATTCAGGGCTATGTCGTGTAGATGATGGCCTAACAGGAGGCTTTAAAATTTTCTTTCTAGTGTCCTTCGTTTGGGAGAAAAATGCAATGGTACAAGACAGCTTTTCCTTGCCAATATCTCTCTTTTGCAAAGAGCTGCGCATTGGAAAATTCAGGGCTATGTCGTGTAGATGATGGCCTAACAGGAGGCTTTAAAATTTTCTTTCTAGTGTCCTTCGTTTGGGAGAAAAATGCAAAGGTACAAGACAGCTTTTCCTTGCCAATATCTCTCTTTTGCAAAGAGCTACTCATTGGAAAATTCAGGGCTATGTCGTGTAGATGACGGCCTAACAGGAGGCTTTAAAATTTTCTTTCTAGTGACCTTCGTTTGGGAGAATAATGCAAAGGTACAAGACAGCTTTTCCTTGCCAATATCTCTCTTTTGCAAAGAGCTGCGCATTGGAAAATTCAGGGCTATGTCGTGTAGATGATGGCCTAACAGGAGGCTTTAAAATTTTCTTTCTAGTGTCCTTCATTTGGGAGAAAAATGCAATGGTACAAGACAGCTTTTCCTTGCCAATATCTCTCTTTTGCAAAGAGCTGCGCATTGGAAAATTCAGGGCTATGTCGTGTAGATTATGGCCTAACAGGAGGCTTTAAAATTTTCTTTCTAGTGACCTTCGTTTGGGAGAAAAATGTAAAGGTACAAGACAGCTTTTCCTTGCCAATATCTCTCTTTTGCAAAGAGCTGCGCATTGGAAAATTCAGGGCTATGTCGTGTAGATGATGGCCTAACAGGAGGCTTTAAAATTTTCATTCTAGTGTCTTTCGTTTGGGAGAAAAATGCAAAAGTACAATGCTGCTTTTCCTTGCCGATATCTCTCTTTTGCAAAGAGATAGGCATTGGAAAATGCAGGGCTATAACGTGTAGATGAAGCACTAACAGGAGGCTTTAAAATTTTCATTCTAGTGTCTTTCGTTTGGGAGAAAAATGCAAAGGTACAATACAGCTTTTCCTTGCCGATATCTCTCTTTTGCAAAGAGATAGGCATTGGAAAATTCAGGGCTATAACGTGTAGATGAAGCACTAACAGGAGGCTTTAAAATTTTCATTCTAGTGTCTTTCGTTTGGGAGAAAAATGCAAAGGTACAATACAGCTTTTCCTTGCCAATATCTCTCTTTTGCAAAGAGCTACGGATTGGAAAATTCAGGGCTATGTCGTGTAGATGATGGCCTAACAGGAGGCTTTAAAATTTTCTTTCTAGTGTCCTTCGTTTGGGAGAAAAATGCAAAGGTACAAGACAGCTTTTCCTTGCCAATATCTCTCTTTTGCAAAGAGCTACGCATTGGAAAATTCAGGGCTATGTCGTGTAGATGATGGCCTAACAGGAGGCTTTAAAATTTTCTTTCTAGTGTCCTTCGTTTGGGAGAAAAATGCAATGGTACAAGACAGCTTTTCCTTGCCAATATCTCTCTTTTGCAAAGAGCTGCGCATTGGAAAATTCAGGGCTATGTCGTGTAGATGATGGCCTAACAGGAGGCTTTAAAATTTTCTTTCTAGTGTCCTTCGTTTGGGAGAAAAATGCAAAGGTACAAGACAGCTTTTCCTTGCCAATATCTCTCTTTTGCAAAGAGCTACGCATTGGAAAATTCAGGGCTATGTCGTGTAGATGATGGCCTAACAGGAGGCTTTAAAATTTTCTTTCTAGTGTCCTTCGTTTGGGAGAAAAATGCAAAGGTACAAGACAGCTTTTCCTTGCCGATATCTCTCTTTTGCAAAGAGATAGGCATTGGAAAATTCTGGGCTATAACGTGTAGATGAAGCACTAACAGGAGGCTTTAAAATTTTCATTCTAGTGTCCTTCGTTTGGGAGAAAAATGCAAAGGTACAATACAGCTTTTCCTTGCCGATATCTCTCTTTTGCAAAGAGATAGGCATTGGAAAATTCAGGGCTATAACGTGTAGATGAAGCACTAATAGGAGGCTTTAAAATTTTCATTCTAGTGTCCTTCGTTTGGGAGAAAAATGCAAAGGTACAATACAGCTTTTCCTTGCCGATATCTCTCTTTTGCAAAGAGCTAGGCATTGGAAAATTCAGGGCATTAACGTGTAGATGAAGCACTAACAGTAGGCTTTAAAATTTTCATTCTAGTGTCTTTCGTTTGGGAGAAAAATGCACAGGTACAATGCAGCTTTTCCTTGCCGATATCTCTCTTTTGCAAAGAGATAGGCATTGGAAAATGCAGGGCTATAACGTGTAGATGAAGCACTAACAAGAGGCTTTAAAATTTTCATTCTAGTGTCTTTCGTTTGGGAGAAAAATGCAAAGGTACAATACAGCATTTCCTTGCCGATATCTCTCTTTTGCAAAGAGATAGGCATTGGAAAGTTCAGGGCTATAACGTGTAGATGAAGCACTAACAGGAGGCTTTAAAGTTTTCATTCTAGTGTCTTTCGTTTGGGAGAAAAATGCAAAGGTACAATACAGCTTTTCCTTGCCGATATCTCTCTTTTGCAAAGAGATAGGCATTGGTAAATTCAGGGCTATAACGTGTAGATGAAGCACTAATAGGAGGCTTTAAAATTTTCATTCTAGTGTCTTTCGTTTGGGAGAAAAATGCAAAGGTACAATACAGCTTTTCCTTGCCGATATCTCTCTTTTGCAAAGAGATAGGCATTGGAAAATTCAGGGCTATAACGTGTAGATGAAGCACTAACAGGAGGCTTTAAAATTTTTATTCTAGTGTCCTTCGTTTGGGAGAAAACTGCAAAGGTACAATACAGCTTTTCCTTGCCGATATCTCTCTTTTGCAAAGAGATAGGCATTGGTAAATTCAGGGCTATAACGTGTAGATGAAGCACTAATAGGAGGCTTTAAAATTTTCATTCTAGTGTCCTTCGTTTGGGAGAAAAATGCAAAGGTACAATACAGCTTTTCCTTGCCGATATCTCTCTTTTGCAAAGAGATAGGCATTGGAAAATTCAGGGCTATAACGTGTAGATGAAGCACTAACAGGAGGCTTTAAAATTTTCATTCTAGTGTATTTCGTTTGGGAGAAAAATGCAAAGGTACAATACCGCTTTTCCTTGCCGATATCTCTCTTTTGCAAAGAGCTAGGCATTGGAAAATTCAGGTCTATAACGTGTAGATGAAGCACTAATAGGAGGCTTTAAAATGTTCAATCTAGTGTCCTTCGTTTGGGAGAAAAATGCAAAGGTACAAGACAGCTTTTCCTTGCCAATATCTCTCTTTTGCAAAGAGCTAGGCATTGGAAAATTCAGGGCTATAACGTGTAGATGAAGCACTAACAGGAGGCTTTAAAATTTTCATTCTAGTGTCTTTCGTTTGGGAGAAAAATGCAAAAGTACAATGCTGCTTTTCCTTGCCAATATCTCTCTTTTGCAAAGAGATAAGCATTGGAAAATTCAGGGCTATAACGTGTAGATGAAGCACTAACAGGAGGCTTTAAAATTTTCATTCTAGTGTCTTTCGTTTGGGAGAAAAATGCAAAGGTACAATACAGCATTTCCTTGCCGATATCTCTCTTTTGCAAAGAGATAGGCATTGGAAAATTCAGGGCTATAACGTGTAGATGAAGCACTAACAGGAGGCTTTAAAATTTTCATTCTAGTGTCTTTCGTTTGGGAGAAAAATTCAAAGGTACAATACAGCTTTTCCTTGCCGATATCTCTCTTTTGCAAAGAGATAGGCATTGGTAAATTCAGGGCTATAACGTGTAGATGAAGCACTAATAGGAGGCTTTAAAATTTTCATTCTAGTGTCTTTCGTTTGGGAGAAAAATGCAAAGGTACAATACAGCTTTTCCTTGCCGATATCTCTCTTTTGCAAAGAGATAGGCATTGGAAAATTCAGGGCTATAACGTGTAGATGAAGCACTAACAGGAGGCTTTAAAATTTTCATTCTAGTGTCCTTCGTTTGGGAGAAAACTGCAAAGGTACAATACAGCTTTTCCTTGCCGATATCTCTCTTTTGCAAAGAGATAGGCATTGGTAAATTCAGGGCTATAACGTGTAGATGAAGCACTAATAGGAGGCTTTAAAATTTTCATTCTAGTGTCCTTCGTTTGGGAGAAAAATGCAAAGGTACAATACAGCTTTTCCTTGCCGATATCTCTCTTTTGCAAAGAGATAGGCATTGGAAAATTCAGGGCTATAACGTGTAGATGAAGCACTAACAGGAGGCTATAAAATTTTCATTCTAGTGTATTTCGTTTGGGAGAAAAATGCAAAGGTACAATACCGCTTTTCCTTGCCGATATCTCTCTTTTGCAAAGAGCTAGGCATTGGAAAATTCAGGGCTATAACGTGTAGATGAAGCACTAATAGGAGGCTTTAAAATGTTCAATCTAGTGTCCTTCGTTTGGGAGAAAAATGCAAAGGTACAATACAGCTTTTCCTTGCCAATATCTCTCTTTTGCAAAGAGCTAGGCATTGGAAAATTCAGGGCTATAACGTGTAGATGAAGCACTAACAGGAGGCTTTAAAATTTTCATTCTAGTGTCTTTCGTTTGGGAGAAAAATGCAAAAGTACAATGCTGCTTTTCCTTGCCAATATCTCTCTTTTGCAAAGAGATAAGCATTGGAAAATTCAGGGCTATAACGTGTAGATGAAGCACTAACAGGAGGCTTTAAAATTTTCATTCTAGTGTCTTTCGTTTGGGAGAAAAATGCAAAGGTACAATACAGCTTTTCCTTGCCAATATCTCTCTTTTGCAAAGAGCTAGGCATTGGAAAATGCAGGGCTATAACGTGTAGATGAAGCACTAACAGGAGGCTTTACAATTTTCATTCTAGTGTCTTTCGTTTGGGAGAAAAATGCAAAGGTACAATGCTGCTTTTCCTTGCCGATATCTCTCTTTTGCAAAGAGATAGGCATTGGAATATGCAGGGCTATAACGTGTAGATGAAGCACTAACAGGAGGCTTTAAAATTTTCATTCTAGTGTCTTTCGTTTGGGAGAAAAATGCAAAGGTACAATACAGCTTTTCCTTGCCGATATCTCTCTTTTGCAAAGAGATAGGCATTGGAAAATTCAGGGCTATAACGTGTAGATGAAGCACTAACAGGAGGCTTTAAAATTTTCATTCTAGTGTCTTTCGTTTGGGAGAAAAATGCAAAGGTACAATACAGCTTTTCCTTGCCGATATCTCTCTTTTGCAAAGAGATAGGCATTGGAAAATTCAGGGCTATAACGTGTAGATGAAGCACTAACAGGGGGCTTTAAAATTTTCATTCTAGTGTCCTTCGTTTGGGAGAAAACTGCAAAGGTACAATACAGCTTTTCCTTGCCGATAGCTCTCTTTTGCAAAGAGATAGGCATTGAAAAATTCAGGGCTATAACGTGTAGATGAAGCACTAATAGGAGGCTTTAAAATTTTCATTCTAGTGTCCTTCGTTTGGGAGAAAAATGCAAAGGTACAATACAGCAGGGCCGGCTCGAGGCATGTTCGACTCGAGCGGCCGCGCAGGGCGCCACCCTTAATGGGCGCCGTGCGCTGGCGCCGCCATGTCGGAGCCTGGAGCCGGCCCTGATCTCCCCTGCTGTCCTCCGAGTCCCGGCTGGCACTGTGCGCTATGCGGCGCCGGCGTCTGATGTCAGACACCGGCGCCGCACAGACAGCGGGCGCGCACAGCAGCACTCACCCTCCCTCGGCAGCACAGCAGCACTCACCCTCCCTCGGCCTCGGCACAGCAGGTACTGGGGGCACATGTGGCACTGTGGGGGGCATTTATCTGGCACTGTGGGGGCACTGGGGGGCATTCATTTATCTGGCACTGTGGGGGGGGGGGGGGACATTTATCTGTGCACTGTGAGGGGGCATTACTGTATCTGGCACTGTGGGGGCATGTATGTATCTGGCACTGTGGGGGCATTTCTGTATCTGGCACTGGGGGGGTATATCTGCACTGTGGGGGCACTTATTTATCTGGCACTGGGGGCATTTATTTATCTGGCACTGGGGGCATTTATTTATCTGGCACTGTGGGGGCATTTATTTATCTGGCACTGGGGGGGCATATCGGCACTGTGGGGGTATTTATGTATCTGGCACTGTGGGGGTATATCTGCACTGTGGGGGCACTTATTTATCTGGCACTGGGGGGCATTCATTTATCTGGCACTGGGGGCATTTATTTATCTGGCACTGTGGGGGCACTTATTTATCTGGCACTGGGGGCATTTATTTATCTGGCACTGTGGGGGCATTTATCTGGCACTGTGGGGGCATTTCTGGCACTGTGGGGGCATATCTGCACTGTGGGGGCATTTATGTATCTGCGCTGTGGGGGCATTTATGTATCTGCACTGTGGGGGCATGTATGTATCTGGCACTGTGGGGGCATTTCTGTATCTGGCACTGGGAGGGCATATCGGCACTGTGGGGGTATTTATGTATCTGGCACTGTGGGGGTATATCTGCACTGTGGGGGCACTTATTTATCTGGCACTGGGGGCATTTATTTATCTGGCACTGTGGGGGCATTTATTTATCTGGCACTGTGGGGGGCATTTATTTATCTGGTACTGTGGGGACATATCTGGCACTGGGGGCATTAATGTATCTGGCACTGTGGGGGCATATCTGGCACTGGGGGCATTAATGTATCTGACACTGTGAGGGGCAATAATGCATCTGGCACTGTGTGGGCACTTATGCATCTGGCACTGGGGGCATTTATGCATCTGGCAATGTGTGGGCATTTATGTATCTGGCACTGGGGGCATTTATGTATCTGGCCCTTTGGGGGCATATCTGGCACTGTGGGGGCATTTTTATATATGGCACTGTGGGTGCATATCTGGCACTGTGTGGCCATTTATGTAGCTGGCACTGCTGGGGGGCATGTCACGTGTAGCTGGCACTGCTGGGGGGGGCATGTCACGTGTAGCTGGCACTGCTGGGGAGCATGTCGCGTGTAGCTGGCACTGCTGGGGAGCATGTCGCGTGTAGCTGGCACTGCTGGGGAGCATGTCGCGTGTAGCTGGCACTGCTGGGGAGCATGTCGCGTGTAGCTGGCACTGCTGGGGAGCATGTCGCGTGTAGCTGGCACTGCTGGGGAGCATGTCACGTGTAGCTGGCACTGCTGGGGGGCATGTCACGTGTAGCTGGCACTGCTGGGGAGCATGTCATGTAGTGTTCCCGCTAGGCGTCTGTGGCTAGGCAATGTGTCTCAGTGCTGTGCCTGGCGCAAAGTGTATAGGAGGTTCTACCTGGTGCAGTGTGTATTAGCTGCACTACTGTGTGGTGTAATGCAAATTGCCACTATTATGTGGCCACGTACCTTCCCCACGAAGTAACTCCCCTTAATTTTTGCTGCGCGCCTTCGGCGCGCACTGTCCATGCTTTGACATATAGGTATGAGAACAACAAGCAGTATGTACATCATTTTGCCCTCCTAACTTAAAAATGTGCCCTCCCTGTGATCAGCACCATGCCCTAAAAAGTGAACACTATCATGTGTAGCTGGCACTGCTGCGGGGCATGTCATGTGTAGCTGGCACTGCTGCGGGGCATGTCATGTGTAGCTGGCACTGGTGCGGGGCATGTCATGTGTAGCTGGCACTGCTGCGGGGCATGTCATGTGTAGCTGGCACTGCTGCGGGGCATGTCATGTGTAGCTGGCACTGCTGCGGGGCATGTCATGTGTAGCTGGCACTGCTGCGCTGCATGTCATGTGTAGCTGGCACTGCACATTATGTGTATCTGGCACTATACTGGAGACATTGTGTGTAAGGAACACTACTGTGGCTATGTGTAAGGCTGCTAATTGTGTGAAAATATGTTTATAGTTTGATGATATGAAGTTACGATGCCACGCCCACTTTTCCAGAGGCCACACCCACTTTTCCAGGAACGCGCGCGCGCCTTCGGCGCGCGCATGGGGGGGGGGGCACTTTTACATTTTCTCGCTCAGGGTGCTAGTAGGCCTGGAGCCGGCCCTGCAATACAGCTTTTCCTTGCCGATAGCTCTCTTTTGCAAAGAGATAGGCATTGGAAAATTCAGGGCTATAACGTGTAGATGAAGCACTAACAGGAGGCTTTAAAATTTTCATTCTAGTGTATTTCGTTTGGGAGAAAAATGCAAAGGTACAATACCGCTTTTCCTTGCCGATATCTCTCTTTTGCAAAGAGCTAGGCATTGGAAAATTCAGGGCTATAACGTGTAGATGAAGCACTAATAGGAGGCTTAAAAATTTTCAATCTAGTGTCCTTCGTTTGGGAGAAAAATGCAAAGGTACAATACAGCTTTTCCTTGCCAATATCTCTCTTTTGCAAAGAGCTAGGCATTGGAAAATTCAGGGCTATAACGTGTAGATGAAGGACTAACAGGAGGCTTTAAAATTTTCATTCTAGTGTCTTTCGTTTGGGAGAAAAATGCAAAAGTACAATGCTGCTTTTCCTTGCCGATATCTCTCTTTTGCAAAGAGATAAGCATTGGAAAATTCAGGGCTATAACGTGTAGATGAAGCACTAACAGGAGGCTTTAAAATTTTCATTCTAGTGTCTTTCGTTTGGGAGAAAAATGCAAAGGTACAATACAGCTTTTCCTTGCCAATATCTCTCTTTTGCAAAGAGCTAGGCATTGGAAAATGCAGGGCTATAACGTGTAGATGAAGCACTAACAGGAGGCTTTACAATTTTCATTCTAGTGTCTTTCGTTTGGGAGAAAAATGCAAAGGTACAATGCTGCTTTTCCTTGCCGATATCTCTCTTTTGCAAAGAGATAGGCATTGGAAAATGCAGGGCTATAACGTGTAGATGAAGCACTAACAGGAGGCTTTAAAATTTTCATTCTAGTGTCCTTCGTTTGGGAGAAAAATGCAAAAGTACAATACAGCTTTTCCTTGCCAATATCTCTCTTTTGCAAAGAGCTAGGCATTGGAAAATTCAGGGCTATACCGTGTAGATGAAGCACTAACAGGAGGCTTTTAAATTTTCATTCTAGTGTCCTTCGTTTGGTAGAAAAATGCAAAGGTACAATACAGCTTTTCCTTGCCGATATCTCTCTTTTGCAAAGAGATAGGCATTGGAAAATTCAGGGCTATAACGTGTAGATGAAGCACTAACAGGAGGCTTTAAAATTTTCATTCTAGTGTCTTTCGTTTGGGAGAAAAATGCAAAGGTACAATACAGCTTTTCCTTGCCGATATCTCTCTTTTGCAAAGAGATAGGCATTGGAAAATTCTGGGCTATAACGTGTAGATGAAGCACTAACAGGAGGCTTTAAAATTTTCATTCTAGTGTCCTTCGTTTGGGAGAAAAATGCAAAGGTACAATACAGCTTTTCCTTGCCGATATCTCTCTTTTGCAAAGAAATAGGCATTGGAAAATTCAGGGCTATAACGTGTAGATGAAGCACTAATAGGAGGCTTTAAAATTTTCATTCTAGTGTCCTTCGTTTGGGAGAAAAATGCAAAGGTACAATAAAGCTTTTCCTTGCCGATATCTCTCTTTTGCAAAGAAATAGGCATTGGAAAATTCAGGGCTATAACGTGTAGATGAAGCACTAACAGGAGGCTTTAAAATTTTCATTCTAGTGTCTTTCGTTTGGGAGAAAAATGCAAAGGTACAATACAGCTTTTCCTTGCCGATATCTCTCTTTTGCAAAGAGCTAGGCATTGGAAAATTCAGGGCTATAACGTGTAGATGAAGCACTAACAGTAGGCTTTAAAATTTTCATTCCCAATGGGGATGGCTTCCCGGGAGGTAACCCCTATTGAGTGAAGGGAGTATATAGGATACGACCCAGTGGTACCTGACGACATAGATACTAACAGCTATTTAATAACATTACGCTAGAAAGTGATTATTAGCAACATATATATCTATATAAACAACCCCGCCAGGGTTGTGCCTTCAAAAATAATCACACACGGACACGCTTTTTAAACCTTTTTTTCACATCTCTTTATTCTTCTTATGCACATGTATGTTAGTTCTGTGATTTTAACCTTTATGTTTCACTGCAGTTTGGGATAATAATATTAATATTTATCCAATTTTAATACATACTTAATAAAGGTTATATTTTATGATTCATTCATTCTGTCCAGTGCGTCAACAGTGCAGATTTCTTCTTGTTTTTTCTCCCAAATTCTATAACAATGACAGTAAATGTTGTTTCTTTTCAAACAGAACTTTCGTGACCATGCTACTTGCTTGAAAGATCTGGGAGCACATGGAAAACAGTACAAACCATGCAGTATCACAGGAGCCTTTATTTGATCTTTCATGAAGATAGAGCAGAATTGAGGACACGTCAACAATTTCTGCCGAAGGTGGTTCATCTTTCCACATGGTGCCTTTGGCCACTGACACCTTCGTTGAGTCAAAGTCTCTGGCTGTGGTCAGAACTTTGAAAATTTATGTCACCAGAACGGTTCAGATTAGGAAAACAGAGGCTCTGTTTGTCCTGTATGCTCCCAACAGGATTGGGTGTCCTGCTTCCATGTAGACCATTATGCGCTGGATCTGTGGTAAGATTCAGCATGCTCATTCCATGGCAGGATTGCCGTTACTGAATTAGGTGAAGACCCATTCTACTAGAAAGGTGGGTTCATCCTGGGCAGCTGGTCGGGGAGTCTCGGCATTGCAACTTTGCCGAGCAGCTATTTAGTAAACACTTTTGCTAAGTTTTACAAGTTTGATACCTTGGCTGATGATAACCTCAAGTTGGGTCATTCGACTGCAGAGTCGTACGCACTCTCCCACCCGTTCAAGAGCTTTGGTATAACCCCATGGTTCTTAATGTGACCCCAGCATCCTCTAGGTCGTATGAGAAAATAGGATTTTAATACCTACCGGTAAATCCTTTTCTCTTAGTCCGTAGAGGATGCTGGGCACCCGTCCCAGTCCATACTGTGTCTGCAGTTATTACTTGTGGTTATACACATGTTATGTTATGGTTCTGGTCAGCTTTTTGCTGCAATTGTTCATGCCGTTGGCTTGTGTTCTGTTGAATGCCACGTTCTGCGGCATGCTTAAGGTGTGAGCTGGTAAGATGCTCACCTTAGTTTAACAATAAATCCTTTCCTCGAAATGTCCGTCTCCCTGGGCACAGTTCCTATAACTGGAGTCTGGAGGAGGGGCATAGAGGGAGGAGCCAGTTCACACCCTTTGAAAGTCTTAAAGTGCCCATGTCTCTTGCGGATCCCGTCTATACCCCATGGTTCTTAATGTGACCCCAGCATCCTCTACGGACTAAGAGAAAAGGATGCCCTTGCGCACTATCCTGACTTCTCCTCCCGTCTGCTTACTTTGTGCCTTCCAACGCACAATGCGAACTACAGGTGGTGCTGCAGGGCCCACACCCTTTTACTTGCCTTACAGAACAGCTCTGGAGCTGTTACAGTGCCCAGCTGCTGCAAGAAATCAGCTTGAATGCTTCAGGGGATGGGGCATGGCCAACATGAGCCCCACACCAAAGGAGGGTGGGGGTGTTTAATGCGAACTAGGGGTCATCCAAGCACCGCAAAAGGCCGCCATGCCCTGCATGCCCCTTTTCTCTTTTCATATGCAGATGAGGGTTCCAGCCAACTTTGGCCCACATCTTGGATGACATCACCGTATGCAAATCCGTCTTCTGCAGACCTTCCCCCAGGAATGCTTGTACTAGTTGTTGCATATGGTTTGATATTTGATGGTGCTTCAATATTAGGCAGCCTTCCACCCTCCCATGTTCATCTGAACAGATGTGGTCTCCCTGCAGTTGTTGTCCCCAGACGAGAGTTCCCTTGTGCGTCCTCAGTTGAATCTCCTTAACTTGACGGGGGAGGGGCTGCCCGAGCAGCCACCCTCCCCAGCCCTATCCCAACTCATACTTATTTTGCATATGAGATCTCTTGATCATGAAGATTGTTCTCACAGGGTGAGGTTCATCCATTATATTTTAAAATAGGAAGGTACAAATTACATATTTGAATTGCATCTATGTGCTGGATTCAAATGTCCCCCCCCCCCTTCCTTTCTCAATTGTGCCCGTCAGCAGCTATTCTAAGGTTGCTGCCAATGGGTGTGACACATTAATTTCTTCTGTGGGGTACACTGGACTCCACAAGGATTCACATTGGGGTGTAGAGTAGGATCTTGATCTGAGGCACCAACCGGCTCAAAGCTTTTGACTGTTCCCAAGATGCTCAGCGCATCCTCCTCTATAACCCCGCTTCCATGAACAGGGAGCTCAGTTTGTAGTTGGTGCCTTCAGTAGCAGGCCACTTAACAGGGGCCTGCCTCAGGCAGCCTATTCTTAGCTATTAATTTTGACAAGAAAAGAAGAACTTGTTTTATGAGAATCTACAAGGGCTGCAGCAGGCTAGGTCTAATAGACATCTTTACTGCAGCTTCATCACTCCCAGCGGCGCTGTATACTCCCGTGCCCTGGTTGCTGGGTCACTGCAGCGGAGGCTCCAGTTTCTTCCTAAGGTCAGTCACACACACACCGCCCTTCCGGATCACGAGGCCGCTGATGAAGGGGAGCGTGGCCGTAGGGGGTGGACCGTGTGCGCACTGGCGTGGACACTGATTACTGGGCAGCCGCTCCACTAGCCACCAGGTACAGTTAAGGAGCACAGGTCTGGGAGTTTTACTCCTATATTAACCCAATTTTGTACTGCCCGCAGCGCATTGTGATAGGTAATAGGGCCTGATTCAGGTTGGAATGCAATCACAATAAGCGATCCAACTGCAAAAATTGCTAACAGCATACGCATGTGCCTGCATTTTCTGCGGCACCCCGCAGAGAATGCGATCGCCTCTGCCTGTCAATCGGGGCGGGGGGGGGAGAGGGGGGTCAGCAACACTCCATTTCCAAGTCAGGGATGGAGCGGTGCGGGGGCAAGGCTTCAAAATGGGGTCTGCAACGGAGGAGACACAGGGGGCGTGGTCACAGCGGCTGTATGACATCACATTCAGCCGCTGTGATCACAAAAATGGTGGCGGCTTCCTGCGCGCACATACAGTTTGCACCAGCAGGAGGCTACACCATTTTTTATGATCACGCTGAACTGCAGTGCGACTGCAATTACAGCATGGTCAAGAATGGAGGCGTCATGCTGGGTGGCCATGCCCTGTCACTGTGCAGGAGCCAGCACCGCACACACACTAGTCCCCGGGTGCAGCCCCCAACCCCCGGGACACCCGGAGCAACAAAATGTAGATTCAGGCCACCAGGCCACGCCCCTACCTATGAAACCATGCCTCCTTTTTACCATTGCGCTGCTTATCTGCGCGCACTGCATTACAATCTCCTTCGCCACCTCTCTGGGTGTCACCAGTGATAGTGACACCTCTGCCATGCTTGTAGCAGCTGGTCCTAAGATCTACGCCTCAAGCCCTGAGTGTTTGCCCTTGTGACTTGTTGATCATCATAGCGAAGCAGATGCTTACAGAAAACTGCAGGGGCTTAGATTGAAAATAAAAAAATTGATGGGTATAAGGTAGAGAGGAGCGGGTTCGGTTCTCCGAGAACCGAATTCCCGACGAACTCCATGTGGTTTACACTGGTCCGAGGCAGGCTCGGTTGTTCCCGCCTGACTCGGAAAACCTGAACAAGGGAAAATGTCATCATCCCGCTGTCGGATTCTCTCGAGATTCGGATTCCATATAAAGAGCTGCGCGTTGCCGCCATTTTTACTCGTGCATTGAAGAAAGAGCGGAGAGGACGTGGCTATGTTCTCTCAGTGGAAATCTCAATATCAGTGCTCAGTATCAGTGGTTACTTATTGCTGCTCAGTAATACTAGTAGTGTGTCTCTCCTGCTCAGTGTCAGTTCTCAGTAGTATCCTCATCAGTGCTCAGTATCACTGCTCATTGTCTTGTGCTGCATTGTGGTGCTCAGCATACTACAGTACATTACTAATAGTCCAGTGCTGCATCTTGCTGCTCAGTGTCAGTTCTAGTATCCTCATCAGTGCTCACTATCACTGCTCATTACATTGTGGTGTTCTGTATACTACAGTAACATAGTAATATAGTAACATATAGTAACATAGTTTTTGAGGTTGAATAGAGGCAAATTGCCCATCGTGTTCAACCTGTTTTAAGTTGTGATGATTCTACATACTTGCTGAATAATGTTTTATGACTAGTTAGCTACTATAACTCATGTTACCCCCGGATTAACCATGTTGATATTTTAAGTATTATAACCTTGGATAGCTTTTTCATTCAGAAATGTATCCATTCCTTTTTTAAATCCAATTACAGAGTCCGCCATTACCACCTTCCCTGGCAGGGAATTCCACATCCTGATTGCCCTAACAGTGAACATCATAGTATCTCACCTGGCAGGTAAGTAGGAGTTGGGCTAGAGCTGTGGAGGATTGCTGCTCGGGCACCCCCTGTCAAGTGAAGGAGATCCAACTGAGGCAGCACAAGGGAACTCTCGAAAGAAGAACAAGGCTAGAGGAAGATCTGAGACAAAGAAATCTGACTTTTACCAGAGCTGACCAGAGGAAAGCACAAACGCAGTCCCCCACTACCACAAATAATGCAGTCGAGTTTCCCACATTTGGGGAAATCACAGGGGTCAGCATACCCAGAGTGCAATGAATGAACCTCACCCTGGGAGAACAATCTTCATGACCATGGTATCTCCTATGCAAAATAAGTATGATTTGGGATAGGGCTGGGGAGGGCCGCTGCTCAGGCACATCTCTGTCAAGTAAAGGAGATTCAACTGAGGCAACACAAGGGAACTCTCATCTGGGGACAACACCTGCAGGGAGAACACATATTTTCAGATGAACATGGGAGGGCAGAAGGCTGCCTAACACTGAAGCACCCCCAAACAACAAACCAAATGCAACTACTAGTGCAAGCATTCCTGGGGGAAGGCCTGCAGCAGATGGATTTGCATATGGTGATGTCATCCAAGCAGTGGGTCAAAGTTGGCTTCAACCCTCGTCTGCATATGAAAATAAAAAAGGGGTGTGCAGGGCATGGCGGCCTTTTGCGGCGCTTGGATGACCCCTAGTTTGCATTAAACACCTCCACCTTCCTTCGGTGTGGGGCTCATGTTGGCTATGCCCCAGCCCCTGAAGCATTCAAGCTGATTTCTTGCAGCAGCTGGGCACTGTAACAGCTCCAGAGCTGCTCTGTAAAGCAAGTAAAAGGGTGTGGGCCCTGCAGCACTACCTGTAGTTTGCATTGTGCGTTGGAAGGCACAAAGTAAGCAGACGGGAGAAGTCAGGATAGTGCACAAGGGCATAGAAGGGAGCGGCTCAAGAAAAGAGAAGTGGAAACAGACAGCAAACTAGGCTGGAGAGAGACCTGAGACAAAGAGATCTGAATTATACGAGAGCCGACCAGAGGAAACACAAATTATGTAATCAAGTGTCCCACATTTGGGGAAATCGTAGGAGCAGCACACCCAGAGTGCATTGGGTGAGCCTTGCCCTGGGAGAAGCACCTTCCTGATCATAGTATCTCACCTGGCAGGTAAGTAGGAGTTGGGCTAGAGCTGGGGAGGGTCGCTGTTCGGGCACCCCCCTGTCAAGTGAAGGAGATCCAACTGAGGCAGCACAAGGAAACTCTCGAAAAAAGAACAAGGCTAGAGGAAGATCTGAGACAAAGAAATCTGACTTTTACCAGAGCTGACCAGAGGAAAGCACAAACACAGTCCCCCACTACCACAAATAATGCAGTCGAGTTTCCCACATTTGGGGAAATGACAGGGGTCAGCATACCCAGAATGCAATGAATGAACCTCACCCTGGGAGAACAATCTTCATGACAATGGTATCTCCTATGCAAAATAAGTATGATTTGGGATAGGGCTGGGGAGGGCCGCTGCTCAGGCACATCTCTGTCAAGTAAAGGAGATTCAACTGAGGCAGCACAAGGGAACTCTCATCTGGGGACAACAACTGCAGGGAGAACACATATTTTCAGATGAACATGGGAGAGCAGAAGGCTGCCTAATACTGAAGCACCCCCAAACAACAAACCAAATGCAACAACTAGTACAAGCATTCCTGGGAAAAGGTCTGCAGAAGACGGATTTGCATACGGTGATGTCATCCAAGCAGTGGGCCACAGTTGGCTGGAACCCTCATCTGCATATGAAAAGAGAAAAGGGGTATGCAGGGCATGGCGGCCTTTTGCGGCGCTTGGATGACCCTTAGTTCGCATTAAACACCTCCACCTTCCTTCGGTGTGGGGCTCATGTTGGCTATGCCCCAGCCCCTGAAGCATTCAAGCTGATTTCTTGCAGCAGCTGGGCACTGTAACAGCTCCAGAGCTGCTCTGTAAGGCAAGTAAAAGGGTGTTGGCCCTGCAGCACTACCTGTAATTTGCATTGTGCGTTGGAAGGCACAAAGTAAGCAGACAGGAGAAGTCAGGAGAGTGCACAAGGGCAAGGGCAGGGGCTCAAGAAAAGAGAAGTGGAAACAGACAGCAAACTAGGCTGGAGAGAGACCTGAGACAAAGAGATCTGAATTATACGAGTAGCCGACCAGAGGAAACACAAATTATGTAGTCAAGTGTCCCACATTTGGGGAAATCGTAGGAGCAGCACACCCAGAGTGCAATGGGTGAGCCTTGCCCTGGGAGAAGCACCTTCCTGATCATAGTATCTCACCTGGCAGGTAAGTAGGAGTTGGGCTAGAGCTGGGGAGGGTCGCTGCTCGGGCACCCCCCTGTCAAGTGAAGGAAATCCAACTGAGGCAGCACAAGGAAACTCTCAAAAAAAGAACAAGGCTAGAGGAAGATCTGAGACAAAGAAATCTGACTTTTACCAGAGCTGACCAGAGGAAAGCACAAACACAGTCCCCCACTACCACAAATAATGCAGTCGAGTTTCCCACATTTGGGGAAATCACAGGGGTCAGCATACCCAGAATGCAATGAATGAACCTCACCCTGGAAGAACAATCTTCATGACCATGGTATCTCCTATGCAAAATAAGTATGATTTGGGATAGGGCTGGGGAGGGCCGCTGCTCAGGCACATCTCTGTCAAGTAAAGGAGATTCAACTGAGGCAGCACAAGAGAACTCTCATCTGGGGACAACAACTGCAGGGAGAACACATATTTTCAGATGAACATGGGAGAGCAGAAGGCTGCCTAATACTGAAGCACCCCAAACAACAAACCAAATGCAACAACTAGTACAAGCATTCCTGGGGGAAGGTCTGCAGAAGACGTATTTGCATACGGTGATGTCATCCAAGCAGTGGGCCAAAGTTGGCTGGAACCCTCATCTGCATATGAAAAGAGAAAAGGGGTATGCAGGGCATGGCGGCCTTTTGCGGCGCTTGGATGACCCTTAGTTCGCATTATACACCTCCACCCTCCGTCGGTGTGGGGCTCATGTTGGCTATGCCCCAGCCCCTGAAGCATTCAAGCTGATTTCTTGCAGCAGCTGGGCACTGTAACAGCTCCAGAGCTGCTCTGAAAGGCAAGTAAAAGGGTGTGGGCCCTGCAGCACTACCTGTAGTTTGCATTGTGCGTTGGAAGGCACAAAGTAAGCAGACAGGAGAAGTCAGGAGAGTGCACAAGGGCATAGAAGGCAGCGGCTCAAGAAAAGAGAAGTGGAAACAGACAGCAAACTAGGCTGGAGAGAGACCTGAGACAAAGAGATCTGAATTATACGAGAGCCGACCAGGGGAAACGCAAATTATGCAGTCAAGTTTCCCACATTTGGGGAAATCGCAGGAGCAGCACACCCAGAGTGCAATGGGTGAGCCTTGCCCTGGGAGAAGCACCTTCATGATCATAGTATCTCACCTGGCAGTTATGTAGGAGTTGGGCTAGAGCTGGGGAGGGTCGCTGCTCGGGTACCCCCCTGTCAAGTGAAGGAGATCAAACTGAGGCAGCACAATGGAACTCTCGAAAGAAGAACAAGGCTAGAGGAAGATCTGAGACAAAGAAATCTGACTTTTACCAGAGCTGACCAGAGGAAAACACAAACACAGTCCCCCACTACCACAAATAATGCAGTTGAGTTTCCCACATTTGGGGAAATCACAGGGGTCAGCATACACAGAATGCAATGAATGAACCTCACCCTGGGAGAACAATCTTTATGACCATGGTATCTCCTATGCAAAATAAGTATGATTTGGGATAGGGCTGGGGAGGGCCGTTGCTCAGGCACATCTCTGTCAAGTAAAGGAGATTCAACTGAGGCAGCACAAGGGAACTCTCATCTGGGGACAACAACTGCCGGGAGAACACATATTTTCAGATGAACATGGGAGGGCAGAAGGCTGCCTAATACTGAAGCACCCCCAAACAACAAACCAAATGCAACAACTAGTACAAGCATTCCTGGGGGAAGGTCTGCAGAAGACGGATTTGCATACAGTGATGTCATCCAAGCAGTGGGCCAAAGTTGGCTGGAACCCTCATCTGCATATGAAAAGAGAAAAGGGGTATGCAGGGCATGGCGGCCTTTTGCGG
Source organism: Pseudophryne corroboree (assembly GCF_028390025.1). Classification (NCBI taxonomy): domain Eukaryota; kingdom Metazoa; phylum Chordata; class Amphibia; order Anura; family Myobatrachidae; genus Pseudophryne; species Pseudophryne corroboree. Next base: position 39,182 of record NW_026969464.1, read on the forward strand.
CGCTTGGATGACCCTTAGTTCGCATTAAACACCTCCACCCTCCGTCGGTGTGGGGCTCATGTTGGCTATGCCCCAGCCCCTGAAGCATTCAAGCTGATTTCTTGCAGCAGCTGGGCACTGTAACAGCTCCAGAGCTGCTCTGTAAGGCAAGTAAAAGGGTGTGGGCCCTGCAGCACTACCTGTAGTTTGCATTGTGCATCGGAAGGCACAAAGTAAGCAGACAGGAGGAGAAGTCAGGATAGTGCACAAGGGTATAGAAGGGAGGGGCTCAATAAAAAAGAAGTGGAAACAGACAGCAAACTAGGCTGGAGAGA
>NW_026969465.1:0-39452 GCF_028390025.1 Pseudophryne corroboree
CAGTATTACAAAGAATCAACTTGTTTTCTATGGCAAACATAAATGAATTGGCATATGCCGGTGCGGCACAAGACCCCATGGCACAGCCCTGTGTCTGTTGAAAAAATTCATTGTTGAATAAGAAATAATTCCTATGCAACGTCAAATGTAATAATGATATGAAAAAATCTACTGCTGGACCAGCATAATTGGGATTACCCTCTATGAGTGTCTGTACTGCTTCTAATCCTCGATTATGAGGAATGCTGGTGTAATAAACCGAAACGTTAAGTTCATACAAGGTGGAGTGATCTCTGTTCTTGTCTGCTTGAAAACCCGTGAGTGCCGCCTGCTTGGATTATCTACATTGCTGCTTTGGCTGTGGAGGGCACCCGGTGAGCTGATCACGTTTGTTATATCTAAGTACAAAGAGTGCCGAATACAAACTTTGTATATTATACAGCACGTTTGCTACAACGTTGCACCTGATTATGGCACCTGCATTGGTAATATACCACTGATACTTTCTCTCTACATAATTACAACATTGGATGTAACAGAATAGCTTTACAACATGGACCTTGTGCATGAGGAGGTTGCTGGATATAGGCATACCCTTCTACCGCAGGGGGAATTCCTCTCTCTGTCGGACATAGATGCTGAACGCATTCTCATTAAGGACAAATTCTCTTCAGCTGCTGAAGCAGTTTCTACTGAGCAATTATATCTGCAATTATTAAGACTTAAGAACCGTGAAACGGACTTTTACTTACATGGAGTCTGTTTATCAGACTATTACCGGGATAGAATGTTGCCTAGGGGTTTCTGAATTCGCAATACCCCTACGATTGGCAGATACAATCCTGAATTCTGCCGTAAATGGGCAGCAGTACTGAATAAAGCTTCCTTCGATTTAATGCTGCTTGTGGTGGAGGAAGCCACGAGAGAATTGAGTATGATCCGTGATAAGATTAAGGAGCTTGAGACAACCACCTTGCCGATTTTGACGGCCGATACGCGTAATGACTGGATGTCAAAATTAACGCAGCAGGTGGAGAAATATAAAGTGGATCTGGTTAAGTTTAAGTCCAAAAAACTTGCCACGGTCACTAAGGACTACACCGAGAATAAAGTATATCTTTGGGCAAATAATCCGTCATTCAAACCCCAATCTTTCCGGCCAAGATCCCACAGAAGAGGGCGCCGGTTTCCGCTTGAGGGGGACACCTCCAGTGGAACCTCAAATAGTGAATCAGATATGGCATCTGGTCGACAACGTCCCCGGGCCCAACGTGCCCCTTTAGGGGTCAAGACGCGGGCCCAGCGAGAGAGCCCAAACGAACACGAACCAGACACGGCAAGCAATGCCAAAGAGAAGGAAAAAAAAGGGGCAAAACCAAAGAAATTATTTATAATTTGTCTTCACGAACCCTCACGGAGGTGGAGAATAGAGTGTTGTCCAAAGGCCTACATTTTGTGCCCACCAACCCGCACAGAGTTTTTGAGAGCAAGGTTGACTTATCCAGGTTCAATAGACAACTTCGTCTCAGAGAATTCTTCAATTCCAAATCTGACAGTTTCACTCAAAATACTGACTGTCCTGTAAAAGCTAAATCATCATTTGATCCATATTCTACGAACCCGGCCATAAAAGTATATACGAACATTATGTCTGATTGTATTCAAAATTGTGTGGCAAGTAATAAACTGCAAGTTTCTAATATCACTGTTGAGGAACGCACTGCTTTGCGTGAATTATCCTCCTATCCTGATATCACTGTGCGCCCCACCGACAAGGCGGGTGGCATAGTGATTCAGGATCTGGTGGATTACAAATTGGAAGTGTATAGGCAATTGGAAGATGACACAGTGTATGTGAGATTGGTTTCAGATCCCACTGTTAAGTACTCCAGTGAGTTAAATTTGTTGCTTGGACAGCAGTAGCCAGTGGTATTATATCCAGAAATACGCATATTGCTTTGATGGTGACGGCTCCGTCCGTACCAGTGTTTTACATGATCCCTAAACTGCATAAAGATCCTATTCGCCTGCCTGGGTGACCCATAATTGCAGCCAGGGAATCTTTGTATTCCAATGTAGCTAAATACATAGATTTTTTCCTACAGCCAGTAATACAAAATGAGGCTACTTATCTGAAGGATACTTCTACGTTTTTACAGAAATTACGTGACAAAAACATCAATCCTGAGTCATGCTGGTTGTGTACGGCTGATGTCGTCAGCCTCTACACCAGCATTCCTCATAATCGAGGATTAGAAGCAGTACAGACACTCATAGAGGGTAATCCCAATTATGCTGGTCCAGCAGTAGATTTTTTCATATCATTATTACATTTGACGTTGCATAGGAATTATTTCTTATTCAACAATGAATTTTTTCAACAGACACAGGGCTGTGCCATGGGGTCTTGTGCCGCACCGGCATATGCCAATTCATTTATGTTTGCCATAGAAAACAAGTTGATTCTTTGTAATACTGAATATAAATCCTGCATTGCCATGTACACACGTTATATCGACGACGTGTTTATATTATGGACAGGGACCAAGGAAGGTTTCATTGAGATGATGCAGCAGGTCAATAAGATGGATGAGGCCATCAAATTTACGTTTGACATACAAGCACATAGCATCAATTTCCTAGATGTTACAATCGGCAAGGCCAATGGTGAATTTGTCACCTCTGTTTACCATAAACCCACTGATGCCAATAGCCTATTAATGTCCTCTAGTCATCATCCAAGATCTTTAAAAAACGGTCTTCCATATTCACAGTACCTTCGGGGACACAGAATCTGTAGTAATTTAGATGATGAGTCCTGCCAGATGGATTTGATGACTCAGAAGTTTTTGGAAAGAGGGTACAACAGTAAATTACTGCAATCGGCAAGGGCACGTGCTTTACTTGAACCTAAAACACCTGTAGTAACACCTAGTAGTAAGAACAAATTGGATAATGCAGTTGTCTGTGTCACTAAGTATACAACTTCGAGCCAGAAGCTCACTAATACTGCTAAGAGGATTTGGCCGGTCATACAAACGGATCCGGACCTCTCCAGTCTAAAAACCAGCAGGTTGATGCCCTGCTATAAGAGGGGAAGCAGTATACGTGACATGGTAGTGCATAATGACATTTCCCAATTATCCCCTCCCGATACTGGTACTTTTTTGAAGAGGAGACCGGGCAATTACAAATGCACAGGCTGTACAACGTGCCTGTACCTGGAAACAGGTGACTATATAGTACATCCCCATACAGGTGCCAAAATTGGGATTAAGCAAGTCCTTACATGCACCAGTAAATTTGTGGTGTTTTGTATAAGATGCCCCTGTGGGTTTTACTATATTGGGAAAACTACCTGCCAGTTTAAAGAGCGCATGTCCCAACACAGAAGCGCCATTAAGCAGATACTGGAAGGCAAGACCATAGATCAACCGGTAGCCAAACATTTAAGTTACGTAATCATGGCTTGTCCACCTTACGTTACAAAATGTTAGAGCAGGTTCCTTTTTCAAAATGGGGGGGGGGGGGGGGGGGTGATAGACACAGAATTCTGCTGCAAAAAGAGGCCCGCTGGATACACCGGCTAAACGCTGTTGTCCCCAGCGGCCTCAATTAAACTTTATCATTGACCTGTTTTTTATGAGTGATTTATCAGTTGTGCTTATGTATGTGGGAACATACTCTCATGATTTTTTAGATCTGAAATGTTTCTGCATGTATTTTTGAGTATTTGTAGTGATTAAATATTATGGCTTCTTTACGTCTGTAAAACCATGTATTTTAGTTTGTTTGAGGAATATAAATTCGATTTGAACTTGCTGTTCATTTGATAACAGTAAAATATCGTATTCGAGTATTGGGAAATGTAATTGAACTCTCCTCACAAGCCGTGTCATATTGTTGTTCAGTTGTCATGGTGATGGTTTCTTTACACACCGGTATACGTCATTCTCATTGACAGTTTTGTCTCTAGCTGATGACGATACCGGAAATCAATCCTTTGGGATTCAAAGGAAGTGCACGTGGTGAATTTATAGTATATAAAGGTAAGATTGTCTTTTTAATGTTATTGTTACTTCTGACGACGGTTAATAAACCGAAACGTTAAGTTCATACAAGGTGGAGTGATCTCTGTTCTTGTCTGCTTGAAAACCTGTGAGTGCCGCCTGCTTGGATTATCTATATATATATATATATATATATATATATATATCTGAGCAGGATTGAATATTTCTGTCATTTATTTAGACTCCTATAAATAATATATATATAAATACACACACACACACACACACACACACACACACACACACACACACACACACACACACACACACACACAATTATAATCTCCATCTCCTTATTATATGATGTTCCACACCACTTATATAAGTTGCCTATTATGTCCTGCGACTTCCCTGTCCATATAACTGCTGCAGTGCATTATTATCACATTCACATATCCGTGGTGGAATTTAGCATTGGGCTTATTAATGAGTCACAGTAACTTCTCTAGCTTTATAAAAGGCTCTAGTTATATTTGTCACGAACCGATCTCTCACCTCTGCGGGTTGTGGGGTTTATCCGTTGCCGGTGCGGTTGCTCGCAGTGCTGTGCGGCCGTGTGGGGACGCGGCGTGATCGGTGGCACAGGTGATGCAGAATCTGGGAGCTGGGAGTGCGGGGACCAAATGGCCAAAGGCACCGCTGTGTGTCTGCAGTATAGGAGGCGGCCATGTTGGAGACCAAATAAGCAATACAGAGCACTTGTGAAAACACCTGTGGGTAAGTGTAAGCCAATCCCGTGCTTGTGCTGCCTTTAAGTAGGCTGGGATTATGCTACTCTGGGCCAGTGCTTTGTTGTATCTACTCTATGCCCTAGCTCTGTGCTCTCTCCGTGCATTCCTGTGTGATTCCCGTGGTCCAGATATCGCCTCCGCTCCCAGAGGTCCGTCTGCAGCCTTCACTGCTAAAGATCCTCCAGCTCCCTGCTGTGCTGTCAGTCAATCACTCTCCCAGTGGCAAACAAGTGGATTCCCAGAGTCTTGCAAGAGGTTACCCTGTCTGCCTGCTTCAACCACACAGACTTTGGAGGATTCTACTAACATCAGCTGTTCGTTTGCTCTGCTCTAAACTTAACCCATTCATCATAATTGTCGTCTGCTGCAGTTTCACAGTGATCTTCAGAACTCGCAAGTAACCCATTTCAGTACTGTATTTTCTGTGTTGCTACAATCAAGGACAATTCTTCACAGCCTTTCAGTTAAATCTCTAAACTTCATTACAAATCTCTACAGTTACTTATTTATGTCTGCATTATCCAGTTAACACACTTTACAGTTCAGCATCAAATCTTATTGCTTTTGGACAATTCATCATTCATTCACAAGCCTGCTTAAAACTCAGTTTTATGAACATTTCCTCAATGTATCTTTAAGATTGTTCCTGCTTATCATTCCTACCACTTTATGCAATACGTCAGTTTATATATGGTGATTAATAATTTGTCATTTAACTCCTTACTGGAATTGTTGCTTACAATAAATATATGAAACGGAACTTTCTTCGTCCTCCCTGCTTTCATCATACCCCAGCACCTACACCTTTGGTTGGTCCAGGGTTAACGGATTCACAAAAACACCCGGCCCTGACAATATTCTATGAAAGGAGGTTCCAAGAAGTCTTGAAGACAGGAAACTCACCAGCTTTTCTTATACTGGATAATTAGCTTAATTTATCCTGAGACCTAATGGCCCCATATCTATCTATCTATCTATCTATCTATCTATCTATCTATCTATCTATCTATCTATCTATCTATCTATCTATATATATATATATATATATATATATATATCTATCACTGGAAGAGAGTGGCACTCTCAGGACTTCATTCAGGTAAAGAAGGACACAGCGGTCACAAACTTGGTCTAATTGACGTTTCGATAATTTAATATCGTCATCAGGATAACCAGAGGGTACAGACAACAACATTTAAATACCTACTCACCACCCCATGTGCATCTACACCATCGCTGCGGGCGCCGGGTCCACGGACGGCAACAAACTGCGTTGCGCACTTCCTGTGCGCCCGGACGCTCGAGCGGTTGCCTAGAGACAGAGACATCATGTGACATAAACAAACAGAGAAATACAATGCAGGAGAATACAAATCAAGTAAACAGCAAATCGGGGGACAAAACAGATGTATGTAGTAGCCCCATACATCGTAGATGCATAATCATATTAAATATCATTCCACTCTCTTCCAGTGATATCTATGGCCGATTGACCATTTGTGGAGGCACCTGGGCATTTATGTGCTGTTTGTGAGAGTGCCGGTCCCTACACTGCTATATATATATATATCTCTATATATATCTCTATATATATCTCTATATATATCTCTATATATATATCAATATCAGTTTCTGGTCTATAGTTCAGCTTTCTATTAATTAGTTATCAATAGTGTCAGAGTTAATTGCAGGTGTAGTGCATTTTAGTTTCACTTACACCTCCGGTAGCTTCCATCTGGGCAGCGCTCCCCCGACTCCTCCCTCAAAGGATCATTGACTGGCTTGCCTGTCTACTTGGAAGCTGTGCCTTCATACAATGCCCGTTTAGTTCACTCTCCGGGACTGCCTCGGGGGATCTCTCACTGCCGCGCCTCTAAAGGTGAGTGTTGATAGCGGTCTATCAGTGGCGCTTATTGCTCTGCCTCTAGCGCTGGACAGTGCTGCCCAAGACCTCACTGCCGCTGTATGTTTACAGCGCTTACAGCTCTAGGTGGCGGTGGGTCTCTGGTGCCAGCGCATCCATTGCCTCCTATGCGATGCGCCCACCGCTCTTTGGGCTAGCCCCGGCTAGCCTGCCCTGTGTCGGCTGCCTCACCTAAGCCACTGCCGCCAATGTTTACAGCGCTTAAAGCTCTAGGCGGCAGAGAGACTCCAGGTGATCAGCGCAAACAGGGGAATCAGCAGACTGAGACTTCGCCAGCTAGGAGCGTCTTTTATACGCTCTCCTTTACCGGCCGCGCGGGTCCTCCTCTGCACATGTCTCTCTCCCTCTAACGGTGCGCGGTCCCTCTCTGCACACAGCACCCTCCTTCCACCGGCCGCGCGGGTCCTCATCTGCACACGTCTCTCTCGCTTTACCTGCGCGCGGTCAGTCTCCCACTATGCAATCCTTTATACATGCCAGGCGCGTGGGGAACATACAAATTGTTTATATCCCTATGACTTACTGTACATTGCTATTCCTAGTCAAATATACCCCCTTCCTATTGTAACTCTACCCTCAATACCTTGAACGAGAGCTGTCTATGTATTCTATTAAGGGATGGTTACCTAATAGTTGTGCCTCCACTCAAGCTATGTGTAGTATTTAACTACCGTTAAGGCTTGCTTGAGTAAGCCTGATCTCTATCCTTAGGGGATGATTCCCTTATATCATAGATATATTATCTAATATACATGTCTCTTTCTTCCAGGATCTTCAGATCAACTTCCAGACGGACCAGACACACATGGCAAGTATAACACTTTAATGACCAGTACCAAATGGATTAAGTATACATTAACATTTCATCAATTACACATTCCCCTTTAAGTCATTAATCCATGCTAACCCCCTGTCAATTAGGCCTATACACAGTACCTGCATGCAATACAACAAATCCTTTTTTCTTTTCAAGACACCCTTAGGTGTTAGAGTGACCCGGGTACTCTTAATATGATAGTGCACTATAAGGGCCCAAAAACTTCCTAAAAATAACAGCAGTTAATACAGAATGTCTGACACTATGGCCCTCATTCCGAGTTGATCGCTGGCAAGGCGATTTTAGCAGAGTTACACACGCTAAGCCGCCGCCTACTGGGAGTGAATCTTAGCTTCTTAAAATTGCGAACGATGTATTCGCAATATTGCGATTACAAACTACTTAGCAGTTTCAGAGTAGCTCCACACTTACTCGGCATCTGCGATCAGTTCAGTGCTTGTCGTTCCTGGTTTGACATCACAAACACACCCAGCGTTTGCCCAGACACTCCCCCGTTTCTCCAGCCACTCCTGCGTTTTTTCCGGAAACGGTAGCGTTTTCATCCACACGCCCCTAAAACGCTGTGTTTCCGCCCAGTAACACCCATTTCCTGTCAATCACACTACGATCGCCGGAGCGAAGAAAAAGCCGTGAGTAAAAATACTATCTTCATTGTACAATTACTTGGCGCAGTCGCAGTGCGAATATTGCGCATGCGTACTAAGCGGATTTTCACTGCGATGCGATGAAAAATAACGAGCGAACGACTCGGAATGAGGGCCCATGTTTTAGTATCAACTATCAGTTCTCCCTTCAGTTAAAGAGAAAGATGTTTGGCTCAGTCTACTTATGGTAGCGATTACTTTTTTACTCCTATAAGGTTACTTATAGTTCCTCCTTGGCAGATAACAGAAAGTATCTATTTAGCTCATAGATAGTAACATCAACAGTTGATTACCAAGGAATCTGTATCCTTTCCTCAGTAAAAATGTTACCGTAGTTGTACAGTATTAAACTAAACTCCTAAGAAGCTGGTATGATAAACCTTTGTTATGCTGCGTCCTTGTGTCCATTTGAAGTAGCTGATGCTTTCTATATTTCAGAGCATATATAGCTTTTCGATTCCTGTATGCCTCAAATTATTATTGTCTCTTAGGATGAGTCTATATTAAATATATCTGCAAGAGATGGTTTCTCTTATCATAGTCACAGCGAGCTCAAATCCTTTAACTTTAAAACTAATAGTCTCTTACGTGTCCGTCCTTCTTACGGGTTCACGAATATACATATAACACAGTTGTATTAAAGTGCCACAAGCTAGTCCTTGAATGGGGATGATATTCTAATCCTTTGTGGCTAAGAGGCTTTAACATTCATCCAATGTCACTGTAGTATGGCTACCTTTAATGTCCTTGACTCTAATTCTGCTAATTCAGGGGCATAAATACACACATTAGGTGGCAGCTTTAGGGTGTTACTTTCTATTTAGCGCTGCGGAACAATGTCTCTGGCTCTCCTTTGACTGATGTGATGCTGATATATGGGGGAGCTTTAAAACTATTTATGAAGCGTTAAACAGTTCAAGTTTCACTCCACTCCTCCTGTTACATATATATATATCCAGTGCTTTCTACCTTCTCCTTAGCACTATGATTAAGCCATACATGGAACTGTAATTATAGGTCACTCTGACTACTGTGACCCATTACTATCCTCCTGCTTAATAGCCATTATTGCGGCCTAGCCCTGGAGTCCTTAGTCCCAATATGAAATTGACTATGTACCATAGTCACCTATGGCTTGCTGTGCTTAGTGTAGGGGTAATATAAATGGCTGGATTATACACTCACACTTCTACGATCTAGTGATGCTGCTGCAGGATGCTCCCCCGACTCCTTCCTTACACTTACAGCCACACCGAATGGAGCCTCTGCTGCTGGTCCTGGCTTCTTTGTTGTGGCTGTCAGAGTCTGTGCCGGTAATAGGTAGGAAGGAACCCTCTCTGTCTCCCTGTCATAGGTGCGCCCTTCCAATACTGCTGGGTGAGTTGACTAGCGCTGATGCCGGGTTCTATGAACAGTGCTGAGTCTCAATGCTGCTGTCACCACCTTTACAGTAAGGAAGCCCTGTTCTGGCTACACACACTAAGCCCCCTCCGGCCGCCGCAATGTATACCGCTCAGCTCTAATGCGGGCGACGTCCGGAGCAGCAAAAAACTATGTCCTCTCACCAAGGGATATGCAGTCTCTCCCACAGCTACACTCACAGCACCTCTCCACCCCTCTCTAGTAGTCACATGACCCACTCTGAGGTGATGCCCTGCCCACTGGCAATCACCCCACTAGGTGATTGACAGTTAGGAGCACAAGAACATTAACCCTTTAGATATACAGTGAAACCATAAAATAAGCCTTAATTGTATTCACCACTACATTTACATCAATGTACATACAATTACATATATGTGAACTGTATTATTTACCTCAAAACATGCATACAGTATTACAACATCCATTAACTTTTATATGAATAATATATATGCTTATACTCCATTTTAGTCACCATATTATAACTACCTCAGTATAAGTGTTGTTTAAACCCTAAATCAGGGTTACACTATATATATATATATATATATATATATATATATATATATTTCTCTAACGTCCTAGTGGATGCTGGGGACTCCGTCAGGACCATGGGGAATAGCGGCTCCGCAGGAGACAGGGCACAAAAGCAAGCTTTTAGGATCACATGGTGTGTACTGGCTCCTCCCCCCATGACCCTCCTCCAAGCCTCAGTTAGGTTTTTGTGCCCGTCCGAGCAGGGTGCAATCTAGGTGGCTCTCCTAAAGAGCTGCTTAGAAAAAGTTTTTAGGTTTATTATTTTCAGTGAGTCCTGCTGGCAACAGGCTCACTGCATCGAGGGACTTAGGGGAGAGATTTTCAACTCACCTGCGTGCAGGATGGATTGGAGTCTTAGGCTACTGGACATAGCTTCAGAGGGAGTCGGAACACAGGTCACCCTGGGGTTCGTCCCGGAGCCGCGCCGCCGATCCCCCTTACAGATGCTGAAGATCGAGGGTCCGGAAACAGGCGGCAGAAGGCTCTTCAGCCTTCATGAAGGTAGCGCACAGCACTGCAGCTGTGCGCCATTGTTGCTACACACTTCACACTGAACGGTCACGGAGGGTGCAGGGCGCTGCTGGGGGCGCCCTGGGCAGCAATATTTAATACCTTTGATGGCAAAGAATACATCACATATAGCCATTGAGGCTATATGTATGTATTTAACCCAGGCCAGATATCTCAAAACCCGGGAGAAAAGCCCGCCGGATAGGGGGCGGGGCTTATTCTCCTCAGCACACAGCGCCATTTTCCTGCTCAGCTCCGCTGTGAGGAAGGCTCCCAGGACTCTCCCCTGCACTGCACTACAGAAACAGGGTAACAAAGAGAAGGGGGGCATATTTTGGCGATATTTATATATTTAAAGCGCATATAACAAAAACAACACCTTTTAGGGTTGTTTATATACATTTTATAGCGCTTTTGGTGTGTGCTGGCAAACTCTCCCTCTGTCTCCCCAAAGGGCTAGTGGGGTCCTGTCTTCGATAAGAGCATTCCCTGTGTGTCTGCTGTGTGTCGGTACGTGTGTGTCGACATGTATGAGGACGATGTTGGTGTGGAGGCGGAGCAATTGCCGGTAATGGTGATGTCACCCCCTAGGGAGTCGACACCGGAATGGATGGCTTTAATTATGGAATTACGTGATAATGTTAGTACATTACAAAAGTTAGTTGACGAAATGAGACGGCCGGAAAACCAGTTAGTACCTGCTCAGGCGTCTCAGACACCGTCAGGGGCTGTAAAACGTCCCTTACCTCAGTCAGTCGACACAGGTACCGACACAGATGAATCTAGTGTCGACGGTGAAGAAACAAACGTAGTTTCCAATAGGGCCACACGTTATATGATCACGGCAATGAAGGAGGCTTTGCAGATCTCTGATACTGCAGGTACCTCAAAAAGGGGTATTATGTGGGGGGTGAAAAAACTACCTGTAGCTTTTCCAGAATCAGAGGAATTGAATGATGTGTGTGATGAAGCGTGGGTTAACCCAGATAGAAAACTGCTAATTTCTAAGAAGTTATTGGCATTATACCCTTTCCCACCAGAGGTTAGGGCGCGCTGGGAAACACCTCCTAGGGTGGATAAAGCGCTCACACGTTTATCAAAACAAGTGGCGTTGCCGTCTCCAGATACGGCCGCCCTCAAGGATCCAGCAGATAGGAGGCTGGAAACTACCCTGAAGAGTATATACACGCATACTGGTGTTATACTCCGACCAGCAATAGCCTCAGCCTGGATGTGCAGTGCTGGGGTAGTGTGGTTGGATTCCCTGACTGAAAATATTGATACCCTGGATAGGGACAGTATTTTATTGACTCTAGAGCAATTAAAGGATGCGTTTCTTTATATGCGAGATGCTCAGAGGGATGTTTGCACTCTTGCATCGAGAGTAAGTGCGATGTCCATATCTGCCAGAAGAAGTTTATGGACGCGACAGTGGTCAGGTGATGCGGATTCCAAAAGGCATATGGAAGTATTGCCATATAAAGGAGAGGAATTATTTGGGGTTGGTCTATCGGATCTGGTGGCCACGGCAACTGCCGGCAAATCCACTTTTTTACCTCAGACCCCCTCCCAACAGAAAAAGACACCGTCTTTTCAGCCGCAGTCCTTTCGCTCCTATAAAAACAAGCGGGCAAAAGGACAGTCTTATCTGCCACGAGGCAGAGGAAAGGGTAAGAGAGGGCAGCAAGCAGCCCCTGCCCAGGACCAGAAGCCCGCCCCGGGTTCTACAAAGCCATCAGCATGACGCTGGGGCTTTACAAGCGGACTCAGGAGCGGTGGGGGGTCGACTAAGGATTTTCAGCAATCAGTGGGCTCGCTCACAGGTGGACCCGTGGATCCTGCAGATAGTATCTCAGGGTTACATGTTGGAATTCGAAAGATCTCCCCCTCGCCGTTTCCTAAAGTCTGCTTTACCAACGTCTCCCTCAGAAAGGGCGACGGTATTGGAAGCCATTCACAAGCTGTATTCTCAGCAGGTGATAGTCAAGGTACCCCTCCTACAACAGGGAAAGGGGTATTATTCCACACTATTTGTGGTACCGAAGCCGGACGGTTCGGTAAGACCTATTCTAAATCTGAAATCCTTGAACCTGTACATACAGAAATTCAAGTTCAAGATGGAGTCACTAAGAGCAGTGATAGCGAATCTGGAAGAAGGGGACTTCATGGTGTCCCTGGACATAAAAGATGCTTATCTGCATGTCCCAATTTACCCCTCACACCAAGGGTATCTCAGGTTCCTGATACAAGACTGTCATTATCAGTTTCAAACGCTGCCGTTTGGTTTGTCCACGGCACCTCGGGTCTTTACCAAGGTAATGACCGAAATGATGGTTCTTCTACGAAGAAAAGGCGTATTAATTATCCCTTACTTGGACGATCTCCTGATAAGGGCAAAGTCCAGAGAACAGCTGGAAGTCGGTGTAGCACTAACCCAAGTAGTGCTTCAACAACACGGGTGGATTCTGAATCTTCCAAAATCTCAATTGTCCCCGACAACACGTCTGCTGTTCCTGGGAATGATTCTGGACACGGTTCAGAAAAAGGTGTTTCTCCCGGAGGAGAAAGCAAGGGAGTTATCCGAACTTGTCAGGAACCTCCTAAAACCAGGAAATGTGTCAGTACATCAATGCACAAGAGTCCTGGGAAAGATGGTGGCTTCTTACGAAGCAATTCCATTCGGCAGATTCCATGCACGAATATTTCAGTGGGATCTGCTGGACAAATGGTCCGGATCGCATCTGCACATGCATCAGCGGATAACACTGTCACCAAGGACAAGGTTGTCTCTCCTGTGGTGGTTGCAGAGTGCCCATCTGTTAGAGGGCCGCAGGTTCGGCATACAGGACTGGGTCCTGGTGACTACGGATGCCAGCCTACGGGGCTGGGGAGCAGTCACACAGGGAAGAAACTTCCAGGGTGTATGGTCAAACCTGGAGACGTCTCTTCACATAAATATACTAGAGCTAAGAGCGATCTACAATGCTCTAAGCTTGGCGAAACCGCTGCTTCAGGGTCAGCCGGTGTTGATCCAGTCGGACAACATCACGGCAGTCGCCCACGTAAACAGACAAGGCGGCACGAGAAGCAGAAGAGCAATGACAGAAGCTGCAAGGATTCTTCGCTGGGCGGAAAATCATGTCATAGCACTGTCAGCAGTGTTCATCCCGGGAGTGGACAACTGGGAAGCAGACTTCCTCAGCAGACACGACCTTCACCCGGGAGAGTGGGGACTTCATCCGGAAGTTTTCCACATGATTGTGAACCATTGGGAAAAACCAAAGGTGGACATGATGGCGTCTCGCCTCAACAAAAAACTGGACAGATATTGCGCCAGGTCAAGAGACCCTCAGGCAATAGCTGTGGACGCTCTGGTAACACCGTGGGTGTACCAGTCAGTGTATGTGTTTCCTCCTCTGCCTCTCATACCAAAGGTACTGAGAATTATACGGAAAAGGGGAGTAAGAACAATACTAGTGGCTCCGGATTGGCCAAGAAGAACTTGGTATCCGGAACTTCAAGAGATGCTCACGGAAGATCCGTGGCCTCTACCTCTAAGAAGGGATCTGCTTCAGCAGGGACCTTGTATGTTCCAAGACTTACCGTGACTGCGTTTGACGGCATGGCGGTTGAACGCCGGATTCTAAAAGAAAAGGGCATTCCAGAGGAAGTTATTCCTACCTTGATTAAAGCTAGGAAGGAAGTGACCGCACAACATTATCACCGCATTTGGAGAAAATATGTTGCGTGGTGTGAGGCCAAGAAGGCCCCAACGGAAGAATTTCAATTGGGTCGATTCCTACATTTCCTGCAGGCAGGATTGTCTATGGGCCTCAAATTGGGGTCTATTAAAGTTCAAATTTCGGCCTTATCAATCTTCTTCCAGAAAGAATTGGCTTCAGTGCCTGAAGTACAAACTTTTGTCAAGGGTGTACTACATATACAACCCCCAATTGTGCCTCCAGTGGCACCGTGGGATCTAAACGTAGTTTTGGAATTTCTCAAATCTCATTGGTTTGAGCCTCTCAAATCGGTAGATTTGAAGTATCTTACATGGAAAGTAACCATGCTATTGGCCCTGGCTTCAGCCAGGAGAGTTTCAGAGTTGGCGGCTTTATCGTACAAAAGCCCATATCTGATTTTCCATTCGGACAGGGCAGAACTGCGGACACGTCCTCATTTTCTCCCTAAGGTGGTTTCGGCTTTTCACTTGAACCAGCCTATTGTGGTGCCTGCGGCTACTAGCGACTTGGAGGACTCCAAGTTACTGGACGTTGTCAGAGCATTGAAAATATATATTTCAAGGACAGCTGGAGTCAGAAAATCTGAATCGTTGTTTATCTTGTATGCACCCAACAAGATGGGTGCTCCTGCGTCTAAGCAGACGATTGCTCGTTGGATCTGTAGCACAATTCAACTTGCACATTCTGTGGCAGGCCTGCCACAGCCTAAAACTGTAAAAGCCCACTCCACAAGGAAGGTGGGCTCATCTTGGGCGGCTGCCCGAGGGGTCTCGGCATTACAACTTTGCCGAGCAGCTACGTGGTCAGGGGAGAACACGTTTGTAAAATTTTACAAATTTGATACTCTGGCTAAAGAGGACTTGGAGTTCTCTCATTCGGTGCTGCAGAGTCATCCGCACTCTCCCGCCCGTTTGGGAGCTTTGGTATAATCCCCATGGTCCTGACGGAGTCCCCAGCATCCACTAGGACGTTAGAGAAAATAAGAATTTACTTACCGTTAATTCTATTTCTCGTAGTCCGTAGTGGATGCTGGGCGCCCATCCCAAGTGCGGATTGTCTGCATTACTTGTACATAGTTATTGTTACAAAAATCGGGTTATTATTGTTGTGAGCCATCTTTTTTAAGAGGCTACTTCTTTGTTATCATACTGTTAACTGGGTTCAGATCACAAGTTGTACGGTGTGATTGGTGTGGCTGGTATGAGTCTTACCCGGGATTCAAGATCCTTCCTTATTGTGTACGCTCGTCTGGGCACAGTACCTAACTGAGGCTTGGAGGAGGGTCATGGGGGGAGGAGCCAGTACACACCATGTGATCCTAAAAGCTTGCTTTTGTGCCCTGTCTCCTGCGGAGCCGCTATTCCCCATGGTCCTGACGGAGTCCCCAGCATCCACTACGGACTACGAGAAATAGAATTATCGGTAAGTAAATTCTTATTATATATGGAGTTACTGGTCCGGCACTCGTATGTCAAAAGCTGTAGGTGAAAGCATGCTCCGGTGCCCTCCAACCAGACACAGCGGTCTGTACATACACGTGAATACAAAGTAGGCGGCACTCAAGAGACAGTGTAACGGTGAAACCAACGGGTGCTTTACTTCAACGTTTCGGGGTTCGAAACCCCGTCTTCAGGACACACACAGTGAACATCGTGCAAAAAACATTTTAAATGCCTTACCTGACGCCTCCCTGGCCGTCCTCACCGCGCCTCCGCTCGGCTTCCGGGATCCAGGCTTCCGGTCTCGGATACAATCACATGACCGGATACCCGCTCACTCTGCCGTCATCCAGGGGCGTGGGGGAGTGTTGCCGGGATACGCCTGACAACAAAAGTGCAAACATATTGTTAAGTGCATGAATAACAGTGAAAAACATCATAAAACATTAAAATACATATAATGTAGTGTAAGACAGGCTCGCCATCACACTGCCTGAACAATTGCTAATAATGAGTGCCTGCACATGAATAAAATACAGTGATAAATGTGTAATGATCATGATGAATACTACAAAATTAAAAAGCCAAAGAACTGTGGCCCATTATTCAAACTGACCCAGAATTATGGATGTTCAAAAATAGCAAATTCATGCCTAGTTACAGTAGGAGTAAAAATCTCAGGAGTTTATTGGTCAAATCAGATGTTTCCAAAAAAACTGTCACAGCTACACATTTTCTGAGACAGAAGAAAGGTTGTTACAAATGTGGTTGTACCACATGTAACTTCCTGATACCCGGAGATTCTTTCCAGCATCCTTACACCAGTAAAAGAATTGGTATTCGGGTGTCGGTCAACTGTAATTCCAAGTTTGTGATATATTTGCTCAAATGTCCCTGTGGGCAACACTATGTAGGGAAAACTGAATGTAGCTTCAAAGTTAGAATGACCCAACACAGGTCAGCCATTACGGCAGCCCTCAACACAGGTACAAGTGAACAACCTGTAGCCAGGCATTTTGCAGTAGCTAAACACAGCCTGGCTACACTCAGGTACCGCATCATAGACCAGGCCCCCTTTTCAATTAGAGGGGGGGATAGGGCCAAACATCTGCTCCAGTTGGAAACGAGATGTATTCTAATGCTTAATACGCTCAGTCCGAAGGGACTTAATGAATCCCTAGGGATGAGTAATTTTATATGAAGTAATTTTTTGCTAGTTTATACAAAGCATCTTTACATACAGGTCACATCTGCCTTAGTAGAATTATGGGTCCCGGTGAGGGCCAGCATTGCAGTATACACCGTATAACAGCGTGCCTACACCCGTTCGGGGTAGATTAATGAATGGCCACGCAGAACTGATTGAACATGGGTTTCTTGTGTGACTATATATATCTTTATGTTATCATTTAATTATTTAAATTATGAAAATGAGGTAGTATTTTACTAGTCCCCAGTATAGAGATGATCGGCCGCACTAGCTGACGAAATGTAGCTGTGCGATGATGGGACACTGTGCTAAAAAATGTTCAATTGTTTTTAATTAATTTTGTAGTATTCATCATGATCATTACACATTTATCACTGTATTTTATTCATGTGCAGGCACTCATTATTAGCAATTGTTCAGGCAGTGTGATGGCGAGCCTGTCTTACACTACATTATATGTATTTTAATGTTTTATGATGTTTTTCACTGTTATTCATGCACTTAACAATATGTTTGCACTTTTGTTGTCAGGCGTATCCCGGCAACACTCCCCCACGCCCCTGGATGACGGCAGAGTGAGCGGGTATCCGGTCATGTGATTGTATCCGAGACCGGAAGCCTGGATCCCGGAAGCCGAGCGGAGGCGCGGTGAGGACGGCCAGGGAGGCGTCAGGTAAGGTATTTAAAATGTTTTTTGCACGATGTTCACTGTGTGTGTCCTGAAGACGGGGTTTCGAACCCCGAAACGTTGAAGTAAAGCACCCGTTGGTTTCACCGTTACATTGTCTCTTGAGTGCCGCCTACTTTGTATTCACGTGTATGTACAGACCGCTGTGTCTGGTTGGAGGGCACCGGAGCATGCTTTCACCTACAGCTTTTGACATACGAGTGCCGGACCAGTAACTCCATATATTATTCCTGGATATTCTGCGGCAGCAGTGTGCACAGGTTTTCGTCAAGGCACCATATTACAGCATTTCATTGAATATCTTTCAGGACGCCTCTTGGCTTTTGTGCATCATATTAATTGCACAGTGTGAGTTTTCCATTCACACATGAACATTGCAGCACAGCACTAGTGAATACTACACGGATTTTAGTATTTCCAGCATTCATTCATCTCAGGGAATTTTATCAACATGGCAGAAGGTGGTGTTGATCTGGATGAGGCTGCCTCTCTTCTAATGCTGAGTGATAATTTTGAAATGTTCAGTTTCTCTGACATTGAGGCTGAAAATATCCTCTACAATGAACCTGCGTTTGGCATAGGCGACATTACACCGAATGAGGATCTATACAGGGAGCTTTTCAAATTGAAGAAAAGGGAGATTGATTTCCTATATCAAGGAAAGACCCTCTCTGACTATTATCGGGCCAAACAGATACCCAGAGGATTCCGTATCCACAACATGCCTACCATAGGCAGACATAATGTGGTGTTCTGCAAGCGCTGGATCTCAATTCTGAATAAATGCTCGATGGACTTGATCCTCTTGGTCATAGAGGAGTCCAAGAGAGAATTGAGCATCACCAAGGCCAACATCAGTACGTTTGAGACCCAGCACGGCACAAACCTGATGACCGATACCACTACCAAATGGATGGACAAATTAACCACACAAGTGGAACAATACCAAAGGGATCTGATACGATATAAAAAGCAGAAACTGGCCCGTGTACAGCAGGACTATATACAACTAGAGATGAGCGCCTGAAATTTTTCGGGTTTTGTGTTTTGGTTTTGGGTTCGGTTCCGCGGCCGTGTTTTGGGTTCGACCGCGTTTTGGCAAAACCTCACCGAATTTTTTTTGTCGGATTCGGGTGTGTTTTGGATTCGGGTGTTTTTTTCAAAAAACACTAAAAAACAGCTTAAATCATTGAATTTGCGGTCATTTTGATCCCATAGTATTATTAACCTCAATAACCATAATTTATACTCATTTTCAGTCTATTCTGAACACCTCACACCTCACAATATTATTTTTAGTCCTAAAATTTGCACCGAGGTCGCTGTGTGACTAAGATAAGCGACCCAAGTGGCCGACACAAACACCTGGCCCATCTAGGAGTGGCACTGCAGTGTTACGCAGGATGGCCCTTCAAAAAAATACTCCCCAAACAGCACATGACGCAAAGAAAAAAGAGGCGCAATGAGGTAGCTGACTGTGTGAGTAAGACTAGCGACCCTAGTGGCCGACACAAACACCGGGCCCATCTAGGAGTGGCACTGCAGTGTCACGCAGGATGTCCCTTCCAGAAAACCCTCCCCAAACAGCACATGACGCAAAGAAAAAAAGAGGCGCAATGAGGTAGCTGACTGTGTGAGTAAGACTAGCGACCCTAGTGGCCGACACAAACACCGGGCCCATCTAGGAGTGGCACTGCAGTGTCACGCAGGATGGCCCTTCCAAAAAACCCTCCCCAAACAGCACATGACGCAAAGAAAAAGAAAAGAAAAAAGAGGTGCAAGATGGAATTGTCCTTGGGCCCTCCCACCCTTATGTTGTATAAACAAAACAGGACATGCACACTTTAACCAACCCATCATTTCAGTGACAGGGTCTGCCACACGACTGTGACTGATATGACGGGTTGGTTTGGACCCCCCCCAAAAAAGAATCAATTAATCTCTCCTTGCACAAACTGGCTCTACAGAGGCAAGATGTCCACCTCATCATCACCCTCCGATATATCACCGTGTACATCCCCCTCCTCACAGATTATCAATTCGTCCCCACTGGAATCCACCATCTCAGCTCCCTGTGTACTTTGTGGAGGCAATTGCTGCTGGTCAATGTCTCCGCGGAGGAATTGATTATAATTCATTTTAATGAACATCATCTTCTCCACATTTTCTGGATGTAACCTCGTACGCCGATTGCTGACAAGGTGAGCGGCGGCACTAAACACTCTTTCGGAGTACACACTTGTGGGAGGGCAACTTAGGTAGAATAAAGCCAGTTTGTGCAAGGGCCTCCAAATTGCCTCTTTTTCCTGCCAGTATAAGTACGGACTGTGTGACGTGCCTACTTGGATGCGGTCACTCATATAATCCTCCACCATTCTATCAATGTTGAGAGAATCATATGCAGTGACAGTAGACGACATGTCCGTAATCGTTGTCAGGTCCTTCAGTCCGGACCAGATGTCAGCATCAGCAGTCGCTCCAGACTGCCCTGCATCACCGCCAGCGGGTGGGCTCGGAATTCTGAGCCTTTTCCTCGCACCCCCAGTTGCGGGAGAATGTGAAGGAGGAGATGTTGACAGGTCGCGTTCCGCTTGACTTGACAATTTTATCACCAGCAGGTCTTTCAACCCCAGCAGACTTGTGTCTGCCGGAAAGAGAGATCCAAGGTAGGCTTTAAATCTAGGATCGAGCACGGTGGCCAAAATGTAGTGCTCTGATTTCAACAGATTGACCACCCGTGAATCCTTGTTAAGCGAATTAAGGGCTCCATCCACAAGTCCCACATGCCTAGCGGAATCACTCCGTGTTAGCTCCTCCTTCAATGTCTCCAGCTTCCTCTGCAAAAGCCTGATGAGGGGAATGACCTGACTCAGGCTGGCAGTGTCTGAACTGACTTCACGTGTGGCAAGTTCAAAGGGCATCAGAACCTTGCACAACGTTGAAATCATTCTCCACTGCGCTTGAGACAGGTGCATTCCACCTACTATATCGTGCTCAATTGTATAGGCTTGAATGGCCTTTTGCTGCTCCTCCAACCTCTGAAGCATATAGAGGGTTGAATTCCACCTCGTTACCACTTCTTGCTTCAGATGATGGCAGGGCAGGTTCAGTAGTTTTTGGTGGTGCTCCAGTCTTCTGTACGTGGTGCCTGTACGCCGAAAGTGTCCCGCAATTCTTCTGGCCACCGACAGCATCTCTTGCATGCCCCTGTCGTTTTTTAAAAAATTCTGCACCACCAAATTCAAGGTATGTGCAAAACATGGGACGTGCTGGAATTTGCCCATATTTAATGCACACACAATATTGCTGGCGTTGTCCGATGCCACAAATCCACAGGAGAGTCCAATTGGGGTAAGCCATTCCGCGATGATCTTCCTCAGTTGCCGTAAGAGGTTTTCAGCTGTGTGCGTATTCTGGAAAGCGGTGATACAAAGCGTAGCCTGCCTAGGAAAGAGTTGGCGTTTGCGAGATGCTGCTACTGGTGCCGCCGCTGCTGTTCTTGCGGCGGGAGTCCATACATCTACCCAGTGGGCTGTCACAGTCATATAGTCCTGACCCTGCCCTGCTCCACTTGTCCACATGTCCGTGGTTAAGTAGACATTGGGTACAACTGCATTTTTTAGGACACTGGTGAGTCTTTTTCTGACGTCCGTGTACATTCTCGGTATCGCCTGCCTAGAGAAGTGGAACCTAGATGGTATTTGGTAACGGGGGCACACTGCCTCAATAAATTGTCTAGTTCCCTGTGAACTAACGGCGGATACCGGACGCACGTCTAACACCAACATAGTTGTCAAGGCCTCAGTTATCCGCTTTGCAGCAGGATGACTGCTGTGATATTTCATCTTCCTCGCAAAGGACTGTTGAACAGTCAATTGCTTACTGGAAGTAGTACAAGTGGGCTTACGACTTCCCCTCTGGGATGACCATCGACTCCCAGCAGCAACAACAGCAGCGCCAGCAGCAGTAGGCGTTACACGCAAGGATGCATCGGAGGAATCCCAGGCAGGAGAGGACTCGTCAGAATTGCCAGTGACATTGCCTGCAGGACTATTGGCATTCCTGGGGAAGGAGGAAATTGACACTGAGGGAGTTGGTGGGGTGGTTTGCGTGAGCTTGGTTACAAGAGGAAGGGATTTACTGGTCAGTGGACTGCTTCCGCTGTCACCCAAAGTTTTTGAACTTGTCACTGACTTATTATGAATGCGCTGCAGGTGACGTATAAGGGAGGATGTTCCGAGGTGGTTAACGTCCTTACCCCTACTTATTACAGCTTGACAAAGGGAACACACGGCTTGACACCTGTTGTCCGCATTTCTGGTGAAATACTTCCACACCGAAGAGCTGATTTTTTTGGTATTTTCACCAGGCATGTCAACGGCCATATTCCTCCCACGGACAACAGGTGTCTCCCCGGGTGCCTGACTTAAACAAACCACCTCACCATCAGAATCCTCCTGGTCAATTTCCTCCCCAGCGCCAGCAACACCCATATCCTCCTCATCCTGGTGTACTTCAACACTGACATCTTCAATCTGACTATCAGGAACTGGACTGCGGGTGCTCCTTCCATCACTTGCAGGGGGCGTGCAAATGGTGGAAGGCGCATGCTCTTCACGTCCAGTGTTGGGAAGGTCAGGCATCGCAACCGACACAATTGGAGTCGGACTCTCCTTGTGGATTTGGGATTTCGAAGAACGCACAGTTCTTTGCGGTGCTACTGCTTTTGCCAGCTTTAGTCTTTTCATTTTTCTAGCGAGAGGCTGAGTGCTTCCATCCTCATGTGAAGCTGAACCACTAGCCATGAACATAGGCCAGGGCCTCAGCCGTTCCTTGCCACTCCGTGTGGTAAATGGCATATTGGCAAGTTTACGCTTCTCCTCCGACAATTTTATTTTAGGTTTTGGAGTCCTTTTTTTACTGATATTTGGTGTTTTGGATTTGACATGCTCTGTACTATGACATTGGGCATCGGCCTTGGCAGACGACGTTGCTGGCATTTCATCGTCTCGGCCATGACTAGTGGCAGCAGCTTCAGCACGAGGTGGAAGTGGATCTTGATCTTTCCCTAATTTTGGAACCTCAACATTTTTGTTCTCCATATTTTAATAGGCACAACTAAAAGGCACCTCAGGTAAACAATGGAGATGGATGGATTGGATACTAGTATACAATTATGGACGGGCTGCCGAGTGCCGACACAGAGGTAGCCACAGCCGTGAACTACCGCACTGTACTGTGTCTGCTGCTAATATATAGACTGGTTGATAAAGAGATAGTATACTCGTAACTAGTATGTATGTATAAAGAAAGAAAAAAAAACCACGGTTAGGTGGTATATACAATTATGGACGGGCTGCCGAGTGCCGACACAGAGGTAGCCACAGCCGTGAACTACCGCACTGTACTGTGTCTGCTGCTAATATATAGACTGGTTGATAAAGAGATAGTATACTCGTAACTAGTATGTATGTATAAAGAAAGAAAAAAAAACCACGGTTAGGTGGTATATACAATTATGGACGGGCTGCCGAGTGCCGACACAGAGGTAGCCACAGCCGTGAACTACCGCACTGTACTGTGTCTGCTGCTAATATAGACTGGTTGATAAAGAGATAGTATACTCGTAACTAGTATGTATGTATAAAGAAAGAAAAAAAAACCACGGTTAGGTGGTATATACAATTATGGACGGGCTGCCGAGTGCCGACACAGAGGTAGCCACAGCCGTGAACTACCGCACTGTACTGTGTCTGCTGCTAATATATAGACTGGTTGATAAAGAGATAGTATACTCGTAACTAGTATGTATGTATAAAGAAAGAAAAAAAAACCACGGTTAGGTGGTATATACAATTATGGACGGGCTGCCGAGTGCCGACACAGAGGTAGCCACAGCCGTGAACTACCGCACTGTACTGTGTCTGCTGCTAATATATAGACTGGTTGATAAAGAGATAGTATACTCGTAACTAGTATGTATGTATAAAGAAAGAAAAAAAAACCACGGTTAGGTGGTATATACAATTATGGACGGGCTGCCGAGTGCCGACACAGAGGTAGCCACAGCCGTGAACTACCGCACTGTACTGTGTCTGCTGCTAATATATAGACTGGTTGATAAAGAGATAGTATACTCGTAACTAGTATGTATGTATAAAGAAAGAAAAAAAAACCACGGTTAGGTGGTATATACAATTATGGACGGGCTGCCGAGTGCCGACACAGAGGTAGCCACAGCCGTGAACTACCGCACTGTACTGTGTCTGCTGCTAATATATAGACTGGTTGATAAAGAGATAGTATACTCGTAACTAGTAAGTATGTATAAAGAAAGAAAAAAAAACCACGGTTAGGTGGTATATACAATTATGGACGGGCTGCCGAGTGCCGACACAGAGGTAGCCACAGCCGTGAACTACCGCACTGTACTGTGTCTGCTGCTAATATATAGACTGGTTGATAAAGAGATAGTATACTCGTAACTAGTATGTATGTATAAAGAAAGAAAAAAAAACCACGGTTAGGTGGTATATACAATTATGGACGGGCTGCCGAGTGCCGACACAGAGGTAGCCACAGCCGTGAACTACCGCACTGTACTGTGTCTGCTGCTAATATATAGACTGGTTGATAAAGAGATAGTATACTCGTAACTAGTATGTATGTATAAAGAAAGAAAAAAAAACCACGGTTAGGTGGTATATACAATTATGGACGGGCTGCCGAGTGCCGACACAGAGGTAGCCACAGCCGTGAACTACCGCACTGTACTGTGTCTGCTGCTAATATAGACTGGTTGATAAAGAGATAGTATACCTGTAACTAGTATGACTATAAAGAAAGAAAAAAAAACCACGGTTAGGTGGTATATACAATTATGGACGGGCTGCCGAGTGCCGACACAGAGGTAGCCACAGCCGTGAACTACCGCACTGTACTGTGTCTGCTGCTAATATATAGACTGGTTGATAAAGAGATAGTATACTCGTAACTAGTATGTATGTATAAAGAAAGAAAAAAAAACCACGGTTAGGTGGTATATACAATTATGGACGGGCTGCCGAGTGCCGACACAGAGGTAGCCACAGCCGTGAACTACCGCACTGTACTGTGTCTGCTGCTAATATAGACTGGTTGATAAAGAGATAGTATACTCGTAACTAGTATGACTATAAAGAAAGAAAAAAAAACCACGGTTAGGTGGTATATACAATTATGGACGGGCTGCCGAGTGCCGACACAGAGGTAGCCACAGCCGTGAACTACCGCACTGTACTGTGTCTGCTGCTAATATATAGACTGGTTGATAAAGAGATAGTATACTCGTAACTAGTATGTATGTATAAAGAAAGAAAAAAAAACCACGGTTAGGTGGTATATACAATTATGGACGGGCTGCCGAGTGCCGACACAGAGGTAGCCACAGCCGTGAACTACCGCACTGTACTGTGTCTGCTGCTAATATATAGACTGGTTGATAAAGAGATAGTATACTCGTAACTAGTATGTATGTATAAAGAAAGAAAAAAAAACCACGGTTAGGTGGTATATACAATTATGGACGGGCTGCCGAGTGCCGACACAGAGGTAGCCACAGCCGTGAACTACCGCACTGTACTGTGTCTGCTGCTAATATATAGACTGGTTGATAAAGAGATAGTATACTCGTAACTAGTATGTATGTATAAAGAAAGAAAAAAAAACCACAGTTAGGTGGTATATACAATTATGGACGGGCTGCCGAGTGCCGACACAGAGGTAGCCACAGCCGTGAACTACCGCACTGTACTGTGTCTGCTGCTAATATAGACTGGTTGATAAAGAGATAGTATACTCGTAACTAGTATGACTATAAAGAAAGAAAAAAAAACCACGGTTAGGTGGTATATACAATTATGGACGGGCTGCCGAGTGCCGACACAGAGGTAGCCACAGCCGTGAACTACCGCACTGTACTGTGTCTGCTGCTAATATAGACTGGTTGATAAAGAGATAGTATACTCGTAACTAGTATGACTATAAAGAAAGAAAAAAAAACCACGGTTAGGTGGTATATACAATTATGGACGGGCTGCCGAGTGCCGACACAGAGGTAGCCACAGCCGTGAACTACCGCACTGTACTGTGTCTGCTGCTAATATAGACTGGTTGATAAAGAGATAGTATACTACTAATATTATATATACTGGTAGTCAGGTCACTGGTCACTAGTCACACTGGCAGTGGCACTCCTGCAGCAAAAGTGTGCACTGTTTAATTTTAATATAATATTATGTACTCCTGGCTCCTGCTATAACCTATAACTGGCACTGCAGTGCTCCCCAGTCTCCCCCACAATTATAAGCTGTGTGAGCTGAGCACAGTCAGATATATATATACATTGATGCAGCACACTGGGCTGAGCAGTGCACACAGATATGGTATGTGACTGAGTCACTGTGTGTATCGTTTTTTTCAGGCAGAGAACGGATATATTAAATAAAACAAACAACTGCACTGTCTGGTGGTCACTGTGGTCGTCAGTCACTAAACTCTGCACTCTCTTCTACAGTATCACAGCCTCAGGTCAATCTCTCTCTCTCTCTCTCAACCCTAATCTAAATGGAGAGGACGCCAGCCACGTCCTCTCCCTATCAATCTCAATGCACGTGTGAAAATGGCGGCGACGCGCGGCTCCTTATATAGAATCCGAGTCTCGCGAGAATCCGACAGCGTCATGATGACGTTCGGGCGCGCTCGGGTTAACCGAGCAAGGCGGGAGGATCCGAGTCTGCTCGGATCCGTGAAAAAAACCATGAAGTTCTGGCGGGTTCGGATTCAGAGAAACCGAACCCGCTCATCTCTATATACAACACAGAGTTTATGCATGGCTTGGTGCCAAACCTCAATCACAACAACAAGGCCCCAGGGGCCAAGTGAGAAGGAGACGGACGGTCCAATTTTCCAGCACTTCTGCTAGTGATAATGAGGAATGTACACCTACCAGGGCAGAACGAGCACAAGATGTCCCTTTAGGGGCACGCACCCGGGCCGACTTCTCTGGCAAAAAAAGCAGCCCACGAGGAGGGGGGGCCAGACGAGGCGGAGGGAGAGGAGCCGCATCAGACAAGAAACCACCAAGAACGACACGCAAGTGATATTTAACCTCTCATCGTTTCCATTGACAAAGGACATGACTGGGGTATTGAGCAAAGGCCTGTCGTATGTGCCCACCCACAAACCAGACATGGTACAATGGAAGATTGACACATACAGACTACAACGCAACTTGAAGCTGAAAGAATATTTTGGCAAACACCCCACAGTAACCAGCACAAGTGGTGAATCCTCAGTACCTGAGGCTGTAAGAAAGATTTCGTCCAAGTCCCATTTTGAGCCTGTATCCACCAACCCCTCTATTAAAACATTCAACCGTATGGTGGAGGCGTCGATAGAGCATCCAGGTGAAAGACCGCATTCTAATTTAACCAAAGGAGAACATCAGGCGCTCAAAGCATTAAGGGACAGAGATGACATCATCATACGGGGAGCAGACAAGGGGGGAGCCATTGTCATAATGGACATGGACAAATATAAAGCCGAATGTACAAGACTCCTTGGCGATACCTCCACTTATGCCCGTTTAAGCCAGGACCCCACTGTTAGATTCCAGAAGGAACTGGAGGGACTGTTGTCAGAAGCTCTCACAGAGGGCATCATCACGACAGCGGTACACAAGGCTTTGGGCAGATTACATCCAGTGACTCCTTTATTCTACATCATTCCAAAGGTTCACAAAGATGTGAATAACCCCCCGGGCAGACCTATCATCTCTGCCAGGGGGTCATTATGTGAACCTATAGCGGTTTATTTAGATGCTTTCCTGCAGCCGTGTATATAAGCGACTCAGACACATCTTAAAGACACGTCAGCCTTATTAAGGAGACTGGAGGAGTTAAAAACCATTCCAGCGTCCTCTACTTTGGCTACTATTGACGTCTCGAGTCTTTACACTTGTATTCCACATCAACTGGGAATACAGGCAGTAAGGATTCTCATTACCAACAATCCGCTATACACTGGTCCCGATCCTGAGTTCTTTTTAACATTATTAGAATTCACGCTCACGCATAATTATTTTCTGTATGACAATGAATTTTATTTACAGCTCACTGGGTGTGCGATTGGGTCATGTGTGGCCCCGTCGTTTGCTAACACGTTTATGTGGGAGACAGATAAGGATTTATTTTTGTCACAACCGTCAATTCAGCAACATCTAGTTTTATACATGAGGTACATTGACGATCTGCTGGTGATATGGGCAGGACCCAAAAGTGAATTGGAGGATATGATCAATGCACATAATGCATCTTCCAGCCCAGTTAAATTCACCATGGTGCTGGACGCCCAGCAGATCAATTTTTTAGATGTACGGATCTCTATTGAGAAGGGCATGATCAGCACATCCATGTACACAAAAGAAACAGACCGCAATACTTTATTGCGGTTTGACAGTTTTCATCCCAAGGCCACTATATATGGTCTACCCTATTCACAGATGCTCAGAGTACGTAGGATAAACAGTGACCCCAGTACACGGGATATACAACTTGACAGCATGACATCCAAGTTTTTGGATAGGGGATATCCCATTGAGCTGTTAAAGCAGTCCCGGCATAGAGCACTTAGTAAGCCACGACAGCAGCTATTGGAAAGTGTAGATCAGAAGACCCAAGGGAATATATTTCCATGGATCAACCAATATAACACAGCCAGCAGACATACCACCAAAAAAGCCAAAGAACTGACCCAGAATTATGGATGTTCAAAAATAGCAAATTCATGCCTAGTTACAGTAGGAGTAAAAATCTCAGGAGTCTATTGGTCAAATCAGATGTTTCCCAAAAAACTGTCACAGCTACACATTTTCTGAGACAGAAGAAAGGTTGTTACAAATGTGGTTGTACCACATGTAACTTCCTGATACCCGGAGATTCTTTCCAGCATCCTTACACCGGTAAAAGAATTGGTATTCGGGTGTCGGTCAACTGTAATTCCAAGTTTGTGATATATTTGCTCAAATGTCCCTGTGGGCAACACTATGTAGGGAAAACTGAATGTAGCTTCAAAGTTAGAATGACCCAACACAGGTCAGCCATTAGGGCAGCCCTCAACACAGGTACAAGTGAACAACCTGTAGCCAGGCATTTCGCAGTAGCTAAACACAGCCTGGCTACACTCAGGTACCGCATCATAGACCAGGCCCCCTTTTCAATTAGAGGGGGGGATAGGGCCAAACATCTGCTCCAGTTGGAAACGAGATGGATTCTAATGCTTAATACGCTCAGTCCGAAGGGACTTAATGAATCCCTAGGGATGAGTAATTTTATATGAAGTAATTTTTTGCTAGTTTATACAAAGCATCTTTACATACAGGTCACATCTGCCTTAGTAGAATTATGGGTCCCGGTGAGGGCCAGCATTGCAGTATACACCGTATAACAGCGTGCCTACACCCGTTCGGGGTAGATTAATGAATGGCCACGCAGAACTGATTGAACATGGGTTTCTTGTGTGACTATATATATCTTTATGTTATCATTTAATTATTTAAATTATGAAAATGAGGTAGTATTTTACTAGTCCCCAGTATAGAGATGATCGGCCGCACTAGCTGACGAAATGTAGCTGTGCGATGATGGGACACTGTGCTAAAAAATGTTCAATTGTTTTTAATTAATTTTGTAGTATTCATCATGATCATTACACATTTATCACTGTATTTTATTCATGTGCAGGCACTCATTATTAGCAATTGTTCAGGCAGTGTGATGGCGAGCCTGTCTTACACTACATTATATGTATTTTAATGTTTTATGATGTTTTTCACTGTTATTCATGCACTTAACAATATGTTTGCACTTTTGTTGTCAGGCGTATCCCGGCAACACTCCCCCACGCCCCTGGATGACGGCAGAGTGAGCGGGTATCCGGTCATGTGATTGTATCCGAGACCGGAAGCCTGGATCCCGGAAGCCGAGCGGAGGCGCGGTGAGGACGGCCAGGGAGGCGTCAGGTAAGGTATTTAAAATGTTTTTTGCACGATGTTCACTGTGTGTGTCCTGAAGACGGGGTTTCGAACCCCGAAACGTTGAAGTAAAGCACCCGTTGGTTTCACCGTTACACTGTCTCTTGAGTGCAGCCTACTTTGTATTCACGTGTATATATATATATATATATATGTACCCACATCACAAAATATATATATACACAATATTTATATTATATTTCATACACATATATTTATAATCACATGTGCGCCCGTCGTACTAACAGATAAGAACGTATTTGGGGGGGGGGGGGTGTAGGTGAGTGTCTGGACTCTGCATTAGGCTTCCCTCTCCTAAGCCCGCCCTCCGACTCCTGTGAACTAGCCAATGAGAGTCTGCCTCCTTCCCTTTCCTAAGCCCAAATACCAAAATTATTTCTCACACCCACTTTTTATCTCTTTGACTTTACTTGAAGCATCGGTTCAAGTATACAAGAACATTACATGTTTACTCTGTATGATAACATCTTGGTAATAACAAAGCTCAAATACAATCGGCTCCCATGCCCACATCAAGCAGTCTGAGCTGTGTGCGATAAAATCTATGAAAGATCTACAGATGGATTTGTTGGAATTAGACATTTGGCATATCTAGTGCCTGCCAGCATAAAGTCCAGTTCCTCAACGGTTCTAGTGCTGAGGTCAACTGCCTACTTACATCTCCATTTTGTAAGCTCACCTGGATCAGCAAGAGGTAATAGTGTATAATACTGCAAAGTGAAGTATTCAGTAAACCTCATTTCCACGATTTAAACAGATTTTAGGTTGACTGGTTATTCTTTATTTGTCTAATTGAAGTAAAGCAGAGTTTTGTCCTTCCCTAATAAAACACATTTTCTATTATTTCATATGTTTAGCATTTGGTTCAGTAACTGTACTGCTCAAGAACTTATGTGCCATATGCCAAACCTCTATTGCTAACCTACACTGTCTGGCCATGGTGCAAAAGGTATATACTGTACACTTAGGTACAGTAGTTGATCCTACCTGGTGGGAAGGGGGTGTGTGGGGGGGGGGGGGTTCTATTTTTTTCCCCGTACAGGAATTTTCTAATAACGTTTTTATGCTGTTTCTTTGTGCGTTGTTTTTGTTTAAAAAAAAAAATACATCCAGACATATATACATTCTTTATGTATTTCTATTTCCTCCAGTCAATGACTCCTTATCTTCTGGGTCATGAAGCCACACCTGACAAGCTGGATCCTGCGGTGGCTGAGTACAATAACACCTTGAAGAATATAGAAGAATACTTTTTACAGGACAAACCCTTTCTGGCTGGTGATGAGATCTCTATCGCTGACCTGGTGGCTATTGTGGAGATTATGCAGGTGAGAGAATAACTCATTGAGGATGGTTATACTTTGTCTATGAAAAGGTGCTGAAGATCCTGTGTCCATACTACAGTTATCTATAGTGTTTCTTAAAAACGCAATTGGATCAGTACCTCCGCTGCGTATGCAGATCTTACATGGACAATGGTCAAAAGTAGCAAAATAACATTCATCTTTCAAAATTTAAATATGAAAAATGTTAGCCCTGCATCTGGATCTATGTATAACCAATCTCTCGCTCTCTCTCTCTTTGCAGCCAGTTGGAGCGGGAATTGATGTTTTTGAAGGCAAACCAAAGTTGTCAGCCTGGAAGCACAGAGTGCAGGAGGCAGTTGGGGCAGAGCTCTTCAATGAAGCACATGAAGCTGTACTGCATGCCAAAGATATGAAGAATCGGCCCATTCCCCCAGAACTTAAGGAGCGACTGAAAGACTGCGCCATTTCACTTCCTGATGGAACTGTTCTGAAGGATGAGGGCTACAGACCTGCAATTAAGCAATTGCCTCGTTGCTATATGTTGGCATTTACAACATGTCTACAGTAGGAACAGTTTGGAAATAAACATATCTGAAAAGCCTGGCCTGGCTATCCTGCATTGCTTCTTGTACTTTGTAATACATAAACAGTAGTAACGTAAATATGGAAGTGACTTCATCTAGCACCTGAGATCACCTAGCAGCAGCATATCCCATGTATGTATTCTACCACAACATGACCGACATGAGGTCCCAGCTAGTAGCTCTGTCTTTTCTCTTTACAGCACTAAACGGTAGAAACAAAGAGGCAGATGTACTAAGCTTGTAATGATCCATACGAAGTCATCAAACCCGTGTAGTTTAAAGGGATTTTATTAGGATCCATAAAAAGTACATAGTGTAATATAATTTACATATAAAAATACAAGGACATAAGTGAATGCCCGTACATCAGGGATGGCGAACCTTTGGCTCTCCAGCTGTTGTTGAACTACATATCCCAGCATGCCCTGCAACAGTTTTAGCATGGCTAAATAGCAAAACTGTTGCATGGCATGCTTTATGTGTTTTTCAACAACATCCCTGCTGTACGTGAATAAAGAGAAAAGATTGCTTATCTGGGCCACCAGCATACAGCAGGAATCAACCAACGCGTGTCGTCATGGAGGAGCTATGACCCATCCTTCTGACTTCCTCAGGGGTACTCTGTGTGTGTGATATATATATATATATATATATATATATATATATATATATGTCGGTGAAAAGGTGGTACTTAGCGCTACACCAAATGAGTGAAAATAAAGAGAGTCTTAGTCCAGAGACAGTGGTAATGTCCAAATTCTCTGTCTCCAATCCACACTCCCTCTGACAGGGTGGCAGCCGTAATCCAGGTCACCGGTGTTCAGTCGGTCTGTTTTGATGGATCTAGAAAGAAGGTGAAAACAGCGCCTACTAGTGCAGTATATTAGGATCCTTCAAATGAAAACCTCCACCAGTTCAATAACACCCTTAGAAAAACGCAAGTACCATCATGAGTGGAGTTAACCACTTCATTAAATCGCACGCTCTCAAAATGGGAATTCCCAAACTGGATAGATTTCTCCCTTCAGCTCCAGAACCTCATGGTACTTCTAATGCTCAATGATCACCAATGAAAAGAAAGAAGGTAGCCGAAATAGTGTAATAAAGTTTTAACACCAGTTTAATTGTTAAAAAACAAAGCAAATACCCGTACATCAAAATAATGTAAAAATAGCTTATCTGATGTGTAGTAGATACAGTTCAGTCTCTGTTCCTCAACGCGTTTCGTCCTTATGGCATCTCAAGCCTGGACTTCATCAGGAGTATACTACCCCACTGCCTGCTCTCTCTACTTATAGCTACACTAATGAGATAATTAGAAGGAGTGTTTTCCCGCCTTTCAGTTCATTTTGACATCACTTCCGGGTTCATTATGACATCACTTCCGGGTTCATTTTGACATCACTTCTGGGTTAATTTTGACATCACTTTCGGGTGAATTTTGACATCACTTCTGGGTTAATTTTGACATCACTTTCGGGTGAATTTTGACATCACTTCCGGGTTCATTTTGACATCACTTCTGGGTTCATTTTGACATCACTTCCGGGAGTACAATAATAATAAACACACACTACTTCCTGCTATAACATAATCACAAGATCACCGTGACGTCATTATGCCCACAGCATCTCCCGAGAATGCACTAATAGATATAAAGATCCTGCCGCCCGTTACTAAATGATCCCGAGCGCATCAGTGACGCTGACACGCCCACTGCGCACTTCAGGAAACTTAAATGCAACAACAAACTGCTGCCCATTGCTAGGTGATCCCAGGGGCGCCAGTGACATCATCACGTCCGCTGCGTCCTCCGGGATCAAACCAACGACCATATCCTGCTCGTTGCCAGAGCACCTAAGCTTATGGTGCTCGATCCTCCCGTGTGCTCTCGTGAGCATCACGGTGACAACCGTTCTGTAGCATATGGAGTGTCACCTTAGCAACATATACACAACATGGGTTACACGCCCCCAGTTCCCCGCACTCTGCACGAGGAAGGTATTTAGTATCGATCACATAACTGGTCCGTTCTGACTGCGCCGGTACAAGGGGGATAACGGTCACAGTGCCGTCTCCTTGCCCAGCTTGGGTGGGGATCGTACTTCTGTGATCAAAAAACAACTAAACCATAGTATATGTCCCTTATTTTTAGAGGGATTAGACAGTAATCAGTAACCATGGTATTGCTTCAGATCCCACACATATACAAAGTGGAAATTTGAAAGTAGCATTAAAATTCACACTCTAATGCAATATTAAAATACAATTATTAAAACCTATAATAGCAGCAATCTGAACCTCAGGAAATAGTTAATAAATATTACAGACAAAAACTCATAAAAAATATACAATATTAGAAAGCCAACACTAAATAGAATAGCAGCAACATAGGTTTCACATATAATAAGACATATAGTAGCAGCAATCTGAGCCTCAGGGAATAGTTACTAAATGTTACAGACAAAAACTCATAAAAAAATATACAGTATTATGCTCAAGAACAAAACAATAGCAGCAACATGGATTTCACATATCGGGTAAAAGAAAATATTGAGCTCAAAGAAAAGGTGCAATCTCATAATTGTCATTCAGACCGTGCGGACTAAGAGTATTCAATTCAAAAATCCAATACATTTCCCGTCTGGATCATTTATTTTCACGATTCCCCCCCCCCCCCCCCCCCCCCTGGAGCCCAACTGCACTAATTCAATGGCTTTAAATTTAAGACCAGTAGTGTCAGAGGCATGGAAAGATTTGAAATGTCTCGGAATGGTATGTATATCCACTTTGTTCCTTATACTACGTATATGTTCCTGTATCCTTATTTTCAACGGTCTTTTCGTTTTTCCAACATATTTGAGGTTACAGGGACATTCCAAAATGTAAATTACCCAGGTGGTATTGCAATTTATAAAATCTAATATAGGAAAAGACCTAGAGTCATTAAAATTGCCCACTGTGTGTGTGTTTGGATGTGCAAACTTGCATATGTTGCAGTGGTTACATTTGTAGAACACTTTTAATGCACTATCAAATATTCCTTTCTTTTTCTACTTTTTTTAGGGGGAGCATGCTTGGCGCTAGATGATCTTTCAAACTCCTAGCTTTTTTAAAGACGATCTTAGGCTTTTCTGATAAAAATTTCATCCAGAACAGGATCCATTTTTAACAGGTTCCAATGTTTTGTCAGAACTTTCCTAATTTCCTTCTCGTGGCCATTAAACTGAGTGATGAAGCTAACATCAGTAGAACCATCCTCCTTATAAAGGAGCAAATCGTCTCGAGGTTTAAGATCAGTTCTTCTCAGTGCATCTTCAGTTAATTTCTTCGGATATCCTCTGTCCTCAAATCTTTTTGCGTATAGTTGTAGTTGTTGTTCGCAATCTTCCCCTTTACTACAATTTCTCTTTACTCTACAAAACTGAGAGTAGGGGATGTTCGTCTTCCAGTGGGATGCGTGACCACTCTTGAAGTGTACATAAGAATTGGAATCCACCTTCTTAATTAAGTTTTTTGTTTCGATCCTATTTCCTTCACCTCTCACAATTAGACCCAGGTAATCAATTTCTTCCTGGTTTCTTTTACATGTGAAAGTTAAATTGTACTCATTGATACTGATATATGAGATAAAATTGTTAAAAGATTCTTCTGTACCCTCCCAAATAATTATGATGTCATCAATATATTGTTTAAAAAATAATTAAATTATGTACAAAGGGGTTGTTATTCTGGATATACTTTTGTTCCCAACTCCCCATGTGAAGGTTTGCGAAACTTGGGGCGAATACTGTCCCCATCGCTGTCCCACATATTTGGATATAAAATTGATCAAGGAATTTAAAATAGTTATGAGTAAGTATGAAATTTATTAAAATACATATAAAATCCTCGTGTTCTTCTGAGATCTCAGTATCTTCCATGAGAAATTCTCTACATGATTCAATTCCTTTACTGTGACTAATGGAGGTATACAAAGACTATACATCAATGGTCACCCAAGTATAGCTCTCCTTCCACTCTATATCTTTTAACGTTTGGAGTATTGATGTAGTATCCTTTACATAAGACGTTAAAGATGGGGCGTACTTTTTTATAAAAATGTCCACATATTCTGAGAGGTTGGCTGTAAGGGAATCTATCCCCGCCACTATTGGTCTGCCTGGTGGATTCTCAAGTTGTTTGTGAATTTTCGGTAGAAAATAAAATATAGGAATAATCGGATGTTTTTTTATAAGAAATTGATACTCATCTTTATTTATTATTCCCTTATGTAATGCCTCAACCAGTATAGGTCTCAATTCTTCTACATACTCTGCCGTGGGATCTTTCCTTAATTTTGAATAGGACTCAGCATCACTTAGTAGTCGCAATGCTTCCTTCTCATAGTCCGTTCTATTCAGGACCACTAAGCCTCCCCCCTTGTCCGCCTGTCTTAATACCAAATCTGTATTGTTTTTCAACTGTTTCAATGCCTGTTTTTCAAAGTTAGTCAAATTACTGGATTCTTTACCATGAACTAATGTCAAAGGGTCCTCACACATATCTTTTTTCACCAATTGATAAAAGGTATCAATTTGGCTACTCTTAGACTCCAAAGGGTAATATTTGGAGGGTAATTTCAACCCTGATTTTGAGGTATTATCATAGAGCTTGTTTTCCTCCTTCTTCAGAAAATGTCGTCTTAGGGTCAGTTTCCTGACAAACTTATTCAAATCTGTAAACAGTTGAAACTGATTTGGTTTAGAGGTGGGTGCGAAAGAGAGGCCTTTAGTCAGTAAGGTAACTTCTGATTTTGATAGGTCATGATCCGAGAGATTAGAAACTTCTTTAGCTCCCATGGGTAATTTTTCTAGTATCGTAGATTCCTTCTTCTTTTGTAATCTTTTAGTCCCTCCTCTTTTTCCTCATCTTCGACCAGTCTTCTCTTTAGTGGGGATGCTTGATGTACAGTCTCGCGTACATATGGTAGCTTTCTTACTGGAATATTTGAGGCTGCTGGGGATAAAAAATCCTCCCCATCTGTTTCGGAATTTAAACGATCCAAAGCCGAATATCTATTCCTGTGTTCAAAATTCCGCTGTCTTGGTGGATATTGTGTCCTCTGCGTATTTCTATTTTTGACAGGTATCGTCTTCCATTCCTTGTAGCTTCTTTGGTTAGAGAAGTCCCGTCTCCTCATATTCGTTTTATCCATGTTGCCATTCCATTTCTTTATTCTATTATTTTCATAATCATATTTGTCTCGGAAGAATTTTCTTTCCTTATTACGCACTACTTCCGCCTCTATTCTGTCTAATTTCTTGACCAGAACCACTTCATTGGCTTTGAATTCCTCACTGTTTTTGTCTGTTTCTAATGCTAGTTCTTTAATCCTCAGCTCCTTCTCAATTCTCACTAAATCCCTCTTTTTCTCCTCTATAATTATTCTCATTAATTTGAGGGAACAATCATGTAGGGCTGCATACCATTCTTCTTTAAATTGATCATTGGGTGCAGTGAAGGTAGGTTCTTTTATTATTCTAAGTCCCCTCGGGATTCTGCCTACTTTGAGATATTGTTCTAATCCTGCAATGTCCCACCAGGTTCTTAATTCCTTGGCTAACATTTTTTCCATATCCCAAAATTTGTCATCTAGACTGTTATTGACAACGGTGGTGGCTTCCACATTTTCATTAAATATCCTTTGACAGACCTCTGATCTTTACTCACTCCTGTGTTTAACCTAAACATTTCCCTTTCTCTATAACTGGGAATGACACAACTATTATCTGTTGTTATGATAGGTTATTATGGGAGCTGCTCAGTACCCAAAAGAACTACAAATGTCGGTGAAAAGGTGGTACTTAGCGCTACACCAAATGAGTGAAAATAAAGAGAGTCTTAGTCCAGAGACAGTGGTAATGTCCAAATTCTCTGTCTCCAATCCACACTCCCTCTGACAGGGTGGCAGCCGTAATCCAGGTGACCGGTGTTCAGTCGGTCTGTTTTGATGGATCTAGAAAGAAGGTGAAAACTGCGCCTACTAGTGCAGTATAATAAGGATCCTTCAAATGAAAACCTCCACCAGTTCAATAACACCCTTAGAAAAAACGCAAGTACCATCATGAGTGGAGTTAACCACTTCATTAAATCGCACGCTCTCAAAATGGGAATTCCCAAACTGGATAGATTTCTCCCTTCAGCTCCAGAACCTCATGGTACTTCTAATGCTCAATGATCACCAATGAAAAGAGAGAAGGTAGCAGAAATAGTGTAATAAAGTTTTAACACCAGTTTAATTGTTGAAAAACAAAGCAAATACCCGTACATCAAAATAATCAAAATAATGTAAAAATAGCTTATCTGATGTGTAGTAGATACAGTTCAGTCTCTGTTCCTCAACGCGTTTCGTCCTTATGGCATCTCAAGCCTGGACTTCATCAGGAGTATACTACCCCACTGCCTGCTCTCTCTACTTATAGCTACACTAATGAGATAATTACGGGGAGTGTTTTCCCGCCTTCAGTTCATTTTGACATCACTTCCGGGTTCATTTTGACATCAATTAACAATTAAACTGGTGTTAAAACTTTATTACACTATTTCGGCTACCTTCTTTCTTTTCATTGGTGATCATTGAGCATTAGAAGTACCATGAGGTTCTGGAGCTGAAGGGAGAAATCTATCCAGTTTGGGAATTCCCATTTTGAGAGCGTGCGATTTAATGAAGTGGTTAACTCCACTCATGATGGTACTTGCATTTTTCTAAGGGTGTTATTGAACTGGTGGAGGTTTTCATTTGAAGGATCCCTAATATACTGCACTAGTAGGCGCTGTTTTCACCTTCTTTCTATATATATATATATATGCAGGGGTGTATCTAGGGGTCCGAGCGCCCCTGGCAAAGTAAGGGGCTGGCGCCCCCCCCCCCCCCTACAAACATTTGGAATAAAGTCTGAGTATTGGAAATGGGGCATGGACTTTTGGGGGAAGGGTGTGGACACAATAGTACTTCCAATTCAAATTATGCGACACAGTAATGTCCCTTATTCGCATTGCACCACACAGTAGTGTCTCGTATTCACGTTACACCATCCCTCCCCCTAACCCACCTTTCCCACAGCCTGACCTTAACCTGCCCCCCCAAAAGCCTCTTCAGTGGTGCCTAACCCTAACCCACCCTTCCTAATCTCCCTCCCTGCAGCCTAACCCTCCCACCCTCGCAGCCCTAACCCTAACCCTCCCACGTGGCTTGCCAGTGGAGACTTTGGCACCAACTCGATCTGGATTTGGCATTCTGCATCGCTATCTATGTTGGGATGAAAGCATCAGCATTCCGAACAGTTTTGGGATGCTGGCGTCAGCTTTCCGACCGCCGGGATGCCAAACGCCGACATCTTGACTACATCCTGAATGAAATGCTTAACCAGCCATTAACCAAACACCATTAGTCGGATAGTAGAAGTGCTTCCTGTTAGAAGAAACATCAGGGTGCCTTAAACTTCCAAGATAAAATGATCAATTATACAATTAACTGATATACGTTTCCTTGAACTTGGCCTTGAAATAGGTAAGATATGTATTTTCTTTATTACACTCAACAAGTTAAAGTTTCGCTTACTTACTACTTACTTACATCTAACATGCATGAAAATTGTGTAGTTTTCCAGGTACTACAGTCCCTTCTCCCAAACACTGCCACTTTTTTTTATTATCTTCAACAACAAATAGA
>NW_026969466.1:0-39444 GCF_028390025.1 Pseudophryne corroboree
TTGCATTTTTCTCCCAAACGAAGGACACTAGAAAGAAAATTTTAAAGCCTCCTGTTAGGCCATCATCTACACGGCATAGCCCTGAATTTTCCAATGCGCAGCTCTTTGCAAAAGAGAGATATTGGCAAGGAAAAGCTGTCTTGTACCTTTGCATTTTTCTCCCAAACGAAGGACACTAGAAAGAAAATTTTAAAGCCTCCTGTTAGGCCATCATCTACACGGCATAGCCCTGAATTTTCCAATGCGCAGCTCTTTGCAAAAGAGAGATATTGGCAAGGAAAAGCTGTCTTGTACCTTTGCATTTTTCTCCCAAACGAAGGACACTAGAAAGAAAATTTTAAAGCCTCCTGTTAGGCCATCATCTACACGGCATAGTCCTGAATTTTCCAATGCGCAGCTCTTTGCAAAAGAGAGATATTGGCAAGGAAAAGCTGTCTTGTACCTTTGCATTTTTCTCCCAAACGAAGGACACTAGAAAGAAAATTTTAAAGCCTCCTGTTAGGCCATTATCTACACGGCATAGCCCTGAATTTTCCAATGCGCAGCTCTTTGCAAAAGAGAGATATTGGCAAGGAAAACCTGTCTTGTACCTTTGCATTTTTCTCCCAAACGAAGGACACTAGAAAGAAAATTTTAAAGACTCCTGTTAGGCCATCATCTACACGGCATAGCCCTGAATTTTCCAATGCGCAGCTCTTTGCAAAAGAGAGATATTGGCAAGGAAAAGCTGTCTTGTACCATTGGATTTTTCTCCCAAACGAAGGACACTAGAATGAAAATTTTAAAGCCTCCTGTTAGTGCTATATCTACACGGTTTAGCCCTGAATTTTCCAATGCGTAGCTCTTTGTAAAAGAGAGATATTGGCAAGGAAAAGCTGTCTTGTACCTTTGCATTTTTCTCCCAAACGAAGGACACTAGAAAGAAAATTTTAAAGCCTCCTGTTAGGCCATCATCTACACGGCATAGCCCTGAATTTTCCAATGCGCAGCTCTTTGCAAAAGAGAGATATTGGCAAGGAAAAGCTGTCTTGTACCTTTGCATTTTTCTCCCAAACGAAGGACACTAGAAAGAAAATTTTAAAGCCTCCTGTTAGGCCATCATCTACAC
Source organism: Pseudophryne corroboree (assembly GCF_028390025.1). Taxonomy (NCBI): domain Eukaryota; kingdom Metazoa; phylum Chordata; class Amphibia; order Anura; family Myobatrachidae; genus Pseudophryne; species Pseudophryne corroboree. The sequence goes on from NW_026969466.1 coordinate 1,109, forward strand.
GGCATAGCCCTGAATTTTCCAATGCGCAGCTCTTTGCAAAAGAGAGATATTGGCAAGGAAAAGCTGTCTTGTACCTTTGCATTTTTCTCCCAAACGAAGGACACTAGAAAGAAAATTTTAAAGCCTCCTGTTAGGCCATCATCTACACGGCATAGCCCTGAATTTTCCAATGCGCAGCTCTTTGCAAAAGAGAGATATTGGCAAGGAAAAGCTGTCTTGTACCATTGTATTTTTCTCCCAAACGAAGGACACTAGAATGAAAATATTAAAGCCTCCTGTTAGTGCTATATCTACACGGTGTAGCCCTGAATTTTCCAATGCGTAGCTCTTTGTAAAAGAGAGATATTGGCAAGGAAAAGCTGTCTTGTACCTTTGCATTTTTCTCGCAAACGAAGGACACTAGAAAGAAAATTTTAAAGCCTCCTGTTAGGCCATCATCTACACGGCATAGCCCTGAATTTTCCAATGCGCAGCTCTTTGCAAAAGAGAGATATTGGCAAGGAAAAGCTGTCTTGTACCTTTGCATTTTTCTCCCAAACGAAGGACACTAGAAAGAAAATTTTAAAGCCTCCTGTTAGGCCATCATCTACACGGCATAGCCCTGAATTTTCCAATGCGCAGCTCTTTGCAAAAGAGAGATATTGGCAAGGAAAAGCTGTCTTGTACCTTTGCATTTTTCTCCCAAACGAAGGAAACTAGAAAGAAAATTTTAAAGCCTCCTGTTAGGCCATCATCTACACGGCATAGCCCTGAATTTTCCAATGCGCAGCTCTTTGCAAAAGAGAGATATTGGCAAGGAAAAGCTGTCTTGTACCTTTGCATTTTTCTCCCAAACGAAGGACACTAGAAAGAAAATTTTAAAGCCTCCTGTTAAGCCATCATCTACACGGCATAGCCCTGAATTTTCCAATGCGCAGCTCTTTGCAAAAGAGAGATATTGGCAAGGAAAAGCTGTCTTGTACCTTTGCATTTTTCTCCCAAACGAAGGACACTAGAAAGAAAATTTTAAAGCCTCCTGTTAGGCCATCATCTACACGGCATAGCCCTGAATTTTCCAATGCGCAGCTCTTTGCAAAAGAGAGATATTGGCAAGGAAAAGCTGTCTTGTACCTTTGCATTTTTCTCCCAAACGAAGGACACTAGAAAGAAAATTTTAAAGCCTCCTGTTAGGCCATCATCTACACGGCATAGCCCTGAATTTTCCAATGCGCAGCTCTTTGCAAAAGAGAGATATGGGCAAGGAAAAGCTGTCTTGTACCTTTGCATTTTTCTCCCAAACGAAGGACACTAGAAAGAAAATTTTAAAGCCTCCTGTTAGGCCATCATCTACACGGCATAGTCCTGAATTTTCCAATGCGCAGCTCTTTGCAAAAGAGAGATATTGGCAAGGAAAAGCTGTCTTGTACCTTTGCATTTTTCTCCCAAACGAAGGACACTAGAAAGAAAATTTTAAAGCCTCCTGTTAGGCCATTATCTACACGGCATAGCCCTGAATTTTCCAATGCGCAGCTCTTTGCAAAATAGAGATATTGGCAAGGAAAAGCTGTCTTGTACCTTTGCATTTTTCTCCCAAACGAAGGACACTAGAAAGAAAATTTTAAAGCCTCCTGTTAGGCCATCATCTACACGGCATAGCCCTGAATTTTCCAATGCGCAGCTCTTTGCAAAAGAGAGATATTGGCAAGGAAAAGCCGTCTTTTACCATTGGATTTTTCTCCCAAACGAAGGACACTAGAATGAAAATTTTAAAGCCTCCTGTTAGTGCTATATCTACACGGTTTAGCCCTGAATTTTCCAATGCGTAGCTCTTTGCAAAAGAGAGATATTGGCAAGGAAAAGCTGTCTTGTACCTTTGCATTTTTCTCCCAAACGAAGGACACTAGAAAGAAAATTTTAAAGCCTCCTGTTAGGCCATCATCTACACGGCATAGCCCTGAATTTTCCAATGCGCAGCTCTTTGCAAAAGAGAGATATTGGCAAGGAAAAGCTGTCTTGTACCTTTGCATTTTTCTCCCAAACGAAGGACACTAGAAAGAAAATTTTAAAGCCTCCTGTTAGGCCATCATCTACACGGCATAGCCCTGAATTTTCCAATGCGCAGCTCTTTGCAAAAGAGAGATATTGGCAAGGAAAAGCTGTCTTGTACCTTTGCATTTTTCTCCCAAACGAAGGACACTAGAAAGAAAATTTTAAAGCCTCCTGTTAGGCCATCATCTACACGGCATAGCCCTGAATTTTCCAATGCGCAGCTCTTTGCAAAAGAGAGATATTGGCAAGGAAAAGCTGTCTTGTACCTTTGCATTTTTCTCCCAAACGAAGGACACTAGAAAGAAAATTTTAAAGCCTCCTGTTAGGCCATCATCTACACGGCATAGCCCTGAATTTTCCAATGCGCAGCTCTTTGCAAAAGAGAGATATTGGCAAGGAAAAGCTGTCTTGTACCATTGTATTTTTCTCCCAAACGAAGGACACTAGAATGAAAATATTAAAGCCTCCTGTTAGTGCTATATCTACACGGTGTAGCCCTGAATTTTCCAATGCGTAGCTCTTTGTAAAAGAGAGATATTGGCAAGGAAAAGCTGTCTTGTACCTTTGCATTTTTCTCGCAAACGAAGGACACTAGAAAGAAAATTTTAAAGCCTCCTGTTAGGCCATCATCTACACGGCATAGCCCTGAATTTTCCAATGCGCAGCTCTTTGCAAAAGAGAGATATTGTCAAGGAAAAGCTGTCTAGTACCTTTGCATTTTTCTCCCAAACGAAGGACACTAGAAAGAAAATTTTAAAGCCTCCTGTTAGGCCATCATCTACACGGCATAGCCCTGAATTTTCCAATGCGCAGCTCTTTGCAAAAGAGAGATATTGGCAAGGAAAAGCTGTCTTGTACCTTTGCATTTTTCTCCCAAACGAAGGAAACTAGAAAGAAAATTTTAAAGCCTCCTGTTAGGCCATCATCTACACGGCATAGCCCTGAATTTTCCAATGCGCAGCTCTTTGCAAAAGAGAGATATTGGCAAGGAAAAGCTGTCTTGTACCTTTGCATTTTTCTCCCAAACGAAGGACACTAGAAAGAAAATTTTAAAGCCTCCTGTTAAGCCATCATCTACACGGCATAGCCCTGAATTTTCCAATGCGCAGCTCTTTGCAAAAGAGAGATATTGGCAAGGAAAAGCTGTCTTGTACCTTTGCATTTTTCTCCCAAACGAAGGACACTAGAAAGAAAATTTTAAAGCCTCCTGTTAGGCCATCATCTACACGGCATAGCCCTGAATTTTCCAATGCGCAGCTCTTTGCAAAAGAGAGATATTGGCAAGGAAAAGCTGTCTTGTACCATTGGATTTTTCTCCCAAACGAAGGACACTAGAATGAAAATTTTAAAGCCTCCTGTTAGTGCTATATCTACACGGTATAGCCCTGAATTTTCCAATGCGTAGCTCTTTGCAAAAGAGAGATATTGGCAAGGAAAAGCTGTCTTGTACCTTTGCATTTTTCTCGCAAACGAAGGACACTAGAAAGAAAATTTTAAAGCCTCCTGTTAGGCCATCATCTACACGGCATAGCCCTGAATTTTCCAATGCGCAGCTCTTTGCAAAAGAGAGATATTGGCAAGGAAAAGCTGTCTTGTACCTTTGCATTTTTCTCCCAAACGAAGGACACTAGAAAGAAAATTTTAAAGCCTCCTGTTAGGCCATCATCTACACGGCATAGCCCTGAATTTTCCAATGCGCAGCTCTTTGCAAAAGAGAGATATTGGCAAGGAAAAGCTGTCTTTTACCATTGGATTTTTCTCCCAAACGAAGGACACTAGAATGAAAATTTTAAAGCCTCCTGTTAGTGCTATATCTACACGGTATAGCCCCTAATTTTCCAATGCGTAGCTCTTTGCAAAAGAGAGATATTGGCAAGGAAAAGCTGTCTTGTACCTTTGCATTTTTCTCCCAAACGAAGGACACTAGAAAGAAAATTTTAAAGCCTCCTGTTAGGCCATCATCTACACGGCATAGCCCTGAATTTACCAATGCGCAGCTCTTTGCAAAAGAGAGATATTGGCAAGAAAAAGCTGTCTTGTACCTTTGCATTTTTCTCCCAAACGAAGGACACTAGAATGAAAATTTTAAAGCCTCCTGTTAGTGCTATATCTACACGGTATAGCCCTGAATTTTCCAATGCGTAGCTCTTTGCAAAAGAGAGATATTGGCAAGGAAAAGCTGTCTTTTACCATTGGATTTTTCTCCCAAACGAAGGACACTAGAATGAAAATTTTAAAGCCTCCTGTTAGTGCTATATCTACACGGTTTAGCCCTGAATTTTCCAATGCGTAGCTCTTTGCAAAAGAGAGATATTGGCAAGGAAAAGCTGTCTTGTACCTTTGCATTTTTCTCCCAAATGAAGGACACTAGAAAGAAAATTTTAAAGCCTCCTGTTAGGCCATCATCTACACGGCATAGCCCTGAATTTTCCAATGCGCAGCTCTTTGCAAAAGAGAGATATTGGCAAGGAAAAGCTGTCTTTTACCATTGGATTTTTCTCCCAAACGAAGGACACTAGAATGAAAATTTTAAAGCCTCCTGTTAGTGCTATATCTACACGGTATAGCCCTGAATTTTCCAATGCGTAGCTCTTTGCAAAAGAGAGATATTGGCAAGGAAAAGCTGTCTTGTACCTTTGCATTTTTCTCCCAAACGAAGGACACTAGAAAGAAAATTTTAAAGCCTCCTGTTAGGCCATCATCTACACGGCATAGCCCTGAATTTTACAATGCGCAGCTCTTTGCAAAAGAGAGATATTGGCAAGAAAAAGCTGTCTTGTACCTTTGCATTTTTCTCCCAAACGAAGGACACTAGAAAGAAAATTTTAAAGCCTCCTGTTAGGCCATCATCTACACGGCATAGCCCTGAATTTTCCAATGCGCAGCTCTTTGCAAAAGAGAGATATTGGCAAGGAAAAGCTGTCTTTTACCATTGGATTTTTCTCCCAAACGAAGGACACTAGAATGAAAATTTTAAAGCCTCCTGTTAGTGCTATATCTACACGGTTTAGCCCTGAATTTTCCAATGCGTAGCTCTTTGCAAAAGAGAGATATTGGCAAGGAAAAGCTGTCTTGTACCTTTGCATTTTTCTCCCAAACGAAGGACACTAGAAAGAAAATTTTAAAGCCTCCTGTTAGGCCATCATCTACACGGCATAGCCCTGAATTTTCCAATGCGCAGCTCTTTGCAAAAGAGAGATATTGGCAAGGAAAAGCTGTCTTGTACCTTTGCATTTTTCTCCCAAACGAAGGACACTAGAAAGAAAATTTTAAAGCCTCCTGTAAAGCCATCATCTACACGGCATAGCCCTGAATTTTCCAATGCGCAGCTCTTTGCAAAAGAGAGATATTGGCAAGGAAAAGCTGTCTTGTACCTTTGCATTTTTCTCCCAAACGAAGGACACTAGAAAGAAAATTTTAAAGCCTCCTGTTAGGCCATCATCTACACGGCATAGCCCTGAATTTTCCAATGCGCAGCTCTTTGCAAAAGAGAGATATTGGCAAGGAAAAGCTGTCTTGTACCATTGGATTTTTCTCCCAAACGAAGGACACTAGAATGAAAATTTTAAAGCCTCCTGTTAGTGCTATATCTACACGGTATAGCCCTGAATTTTCCAATGCGTAGCTCTTTGCAAAAGAGAGATATTGGCAAGGAAAAGCTGTCTTGTACCTTTGCATTTTTCTCGCAAACGAAGGACACTAGAAAGAAAATTTTAAAGCCTCCTGTTAGGCCTTCATCTACACGGCATAGCCCTGAATTTTCCAATGCGCAGCTCTTTGCAAAAGAGAGATATTGGCAAGGAAAAGCTGTCTTGTACCTTTGCATTTTTCTCCCAAACGAAGGACACTAGAAAGAAAATTTTAAAGCCTCCTGTTAGGCCATCATCTACACGGCATAGCCCTGAATTTTCCAATGCGCAGCTCTTTGCAAAAGAGAGATATTGGCAAGGAAAAGCTGTCTTTTACCATTGGATTTTTCTCCCAAACGAAGGACACTAGAATGAAAATTTTAAAGCCTCCTGTTAGTGCTGTATCTACACGGTATAGCCCTGAATTTTCCAATGCGTAGCTCTTTGCAAAAGAGAGATATTGGCAAGGAAAAGCTGTCTTGTACCTTTGCATTTTTCTCCCAAACGAAGGACACTAGAAAGAAAATTTTAAAGCCTCCTGTTAGGCCATCATCTACACGGCATAGCCCTGAATTTTACAATGCGCAGCTCTTTGCAAAAGAGAGATATTGGCAAGAAAAAGCTGTCTTGTACCTTTGCATTTTTCTCCCAAACGAAGGACACTAGAAAGAAAATTTTAAAGCCTCCTGTTAGGCCATCATCTACACGGCATAGCCCTGAATTTTCCAATGCGCAGCTCTTTGCAAAAGAGAGATATTGGCAAGGAAAAGCTGTCTTTTACCATTGGATTTTTCTCCCAAACGAAGGACACTAGAATGAAAATTTTAAAGCCTCCTGTTAGTGCTATATCTACACGGTTTAGCCCTGAATTTTCCAATGCGTAGCTCTTTGCAAAAGAGAGATATTGGCAAGGAAAAGCTGTCTTGTACCTTTGCATTTTTCTCCCAAACGAAGGACACTAGAAAGAAAATTTTAAAGCCTCCTGTTAGGCCATCATCTACACGGCATAGCCCTGAATTTTCCAATGCGCAGCTCTTTGCAAAAGAGAGATATTGGCAAGGAAAAGCTGTCTTGTACCTTTGCATTTTTCTCCCAAACGAAGGACACTAGAAAGAAAATTTTAAAGCCTCCTGTTAGGCCATCATCTACACGGCATAGCCCTGAATTTTCCAATGCGCAGCTCTTTGCAAAAGAGAGATATTGGCAAGGAAAAGCTGTCTTGTACCTTTGCATTTTTCTCCCAAACGAAGGACACTAGAAAGAAAATTTTAAAGCCTCCTGTTAGGCCATCATCTACACGGCATAGCCCTGAATTTTCCAATGCGCAGCTCTTTGCAAAAGAGAGATATTGGCAAGGAAAAGCTGTCTTGTACCTTTGCATTTTTCTCCCAAACGAAGGACACTAGAAAGAAAATTTTAAAGCCTCCTGTTAGGCCATCATCTACACGGCATAGCCCTGAATTTTCCAATGCGCAGCTCTTTGCAAAAGAGAGATATTGGCAAGGAAAACCTGTCTTGTACCTTTGCATTTTTCTCCCAAACGAAGGACACTAGAAAGAAAATTTTAAAGCCTCCTGTTAGGCCATCATCTACACGGCATAGCCCTGAATTTTCCAATGCGCAGCTCTTTGCAAAAGAGAGATATTGGCAAGGAAAAGCTGTCTTGTACCATTGGATTTTTCTCCCAAACGAAGGACACTAGAATGAAAATATTAAAGCCTCCTGTTAGTGCTATATCTACACGGTATAGCCCTGAATTTTCCAATGCGTAGCTCTTTGTAAAAGAGAGATATTGGCAAGGAAAAGCTGTCTTGTACCTTTGCATTTTTCTCGCAAACGAAGGACACTAGAAAGAAAATTTTAAAGCCTCCTGTTAGGCCATCATCTACACGGCATAGCCCTGAATTTTCCAATGCGCAGCTCTTTGCAAAAGAGAGATATTGGCAAGGAAAAGACGTCTTTTACCATTGGATTTTTCTCCCAAACGAAGGACACTAGAATGAAAATTTTAAAGCCTCCTGTTAGTGCTATATCTACACGGTTTAGCCCTGAATTTTCCAATGCGTAGCTCTTTGCAAAAGAGAGATATTGGCCACCTGTTAGGCCATCATCTACACGGCATAGCCCTGAATTTTCCAATGCGCAGCTCTTTGCAAAAGAGAGATATTGGCAAGGAAAAGCTGTCTTGTACCTTTGCATTTTTCTCCCAAACGAAGGACACTAGAAAGAAAATTTTAAAGCCTCCTGTTAGGCCATCATCTACACGGCATAGCCCTGAATTTTCCAATGCGCAGCTCTTTGCAAAAGAGAGATATTGGCAAGGAAAACCTGTCTTGTACCTTTGCATTTTTCTCCCAAACGAAGGACACTAGAAAGAAAATTTTAAAGCCTCCTGTTAGGCCATCATCTACACGGCATAGCCCTGAATTTTCCAATGCGCAGCTCTTTGCAAAAGAGAGATATTGGCAAGGAAAAGCTGTCTTGTACCATTGGATTTTTCTCCCAAACGAAGGACACTAGAATGAAAATATTAAAGCCTCCTGTTAGTGCTATATCTACACGGTATAGCCCTGAATTTTCCAATGCGTAGCTCTTTGTAAAAGAGAGATATTGGCAAGGAAAAGCTGTCTTGTACCTTTGCATTTTTCTCGCAAACGAAGGACACTAGAAAGAATTTTCCAATGCGCAGCTCTTTGCAAAAGAGAGATATTGGCAAGGAAAAGCTGTCTTGTACCTTTGCATTTTTCTCCCAAACGAAGGACACTAGAAAGAAAATTTTAAAGCCTCCTGTTAAGCCATCATCTACACGGCATAGCCCTGAATTTTCCAATGCGCAGCTCTTTGCAAAAGAGAGATATTGGCAAGGAAAAGCTGTCTTGTACCTTTGCATTTTTCTCCCAAACGAAGGACACTAGAAAGAAAATTTTAAAGCCTCCTGTTAGGCCATCATCTACACGGCATAGCCCTGAATTTTCCAATGCGCAGCTCTTTGCAAAAGAGAGATATTGGCAAGGAAAAGCTGTCTTGTACCATTGGATTTTTCTCCCAAACGAAGGACACTAGAATGAAAATTTTAAAGCCTCCTGTTAGTGCTATATCTACACGGTATAGCCCTGAATTTTCCAATGCGCAGCTCTTTGCAAAAGAGAGATATTGGCAAGGAAAAGCTGTCTTGTACCTTTGCATTTTTCTCCCAAACGAAGGACACTAGAAAGAAAATTTTAAAGCCTCCTGTTAGGCCATCATCTACACGGCATAGCCCTGAATTTTCCAATGCGCAGCTCTTTGCAAAAGAGAGATATTGGCAAGGAAAAGCTGTCTTGTACCTTTGCATTTTTCTCCCAAACGAAGGAAACTAGAAAGAAAATTTTAAAGCCTCCTGTTAGGCCATCATCTACACGGCATAGCCCTGAATTTTCCAATGCGCAGCTCTTTGCAAAAGAGAGATATTGGCAAGGAAAAGCTGTCTTGTACCTTTGCATTTTTCTCCCAAACGAAGGACACTAGAAAGAAAATTTTAAAGCCTCCTGTTAAGCCATCATCTACACGGCATAGCCCTGAATTTTCCAATGCGCAGCTCTTTGCAAAAGAGAGATATTGGCAAGGAAAAGCTGTCTTGTACCTTTGCATTTTTCTCCCAAACGAAGGACACTAGAAAGAAAATTTTAAAGCCTCCTGTTAGGCCATCATCTACACGGCATAGCCCTGAATTTTCCAATGCGCAGCTCTTTGCAAAAGAGAGATATTGGCAAGGAAAAGCTGTCTTTTACCATTGGATTTTTCTCCCAAACGAAGGACACTAGAATGAAAATTTTAAAGCCTCCTGTTAGTGCTATATCTACACGGTATAGCCCCTAATTTTCCAATGCGTAGCTCTTTGCAAAAGAGAGATATTGGCAAGGAAAAGCTGTCTTGTACCTTTGCATTTTTCTCCCAAACGAAGGACACTAGAAAGAAAATTTTAAAGCCTCCTGTTAGGCCATCATCTACACGGCATAGCCCTGAATTTTCCAATGCGCAGCTCTTTGCAAAAGAGAGATATTGGCAAGAAAAAGCTGTCTTGTACCTTTGCATTTTTCTCCCAAACGAAGGACACTAGAAAGAAAATTTTAAAGCCTCCTGTTAGGCCATCATCTACACGGCATAGCCCTGAATTTTCCAATGCGCAGCTCTTTGCAAAAGAGAGATATTGGCAAGGAAAAGCTGTCTTTTACCATTGGATTTTTCTCCCAAACGAAGGACACTAGAATGAAAATTTTAAAGCCTCCTGTTAGTGCTATATCTACACGGTTTAGCCCTGAATTTTCCAATGCGTAGCTCTTTGCAAAAGAGAGATATTGGCAAGGAAAAGCTGTCTTGTACCTTTGCATTTTTCTCCCAAACGAAGGACACTAGAAAGAAAATTTTAAAGCCTCCTGTTAGGCCATCATCTACACGGCATAGCCCTGAATTTTCCAATGCGCAGCTCTTTGCAAAAGAGAGATATTGGCAAGGAAAAGCTGTCTTTTACCATTGGATTTTTCTCCCAAACGAAGGACACTAGAATGAAAATTTTAAAGCCTCCTGTTAGTGCTATATCTACACGGTATAGCCCTGAATTTTCCAATGCGTAGCTCTTTGCAAAAGAGAGATATTGGCAAGGAAAAGCTGTCTTGTACCTTTGCATTTTTCTCCCAAACGAAGGACACTAGAAAGAAAATTTTAAAGCCTCCTGTTAGGCCATCATCTACACGGCATAGCCCTGAATTTTCCAATGCGCAGCTCTTTGCAAAAGAGAGATATTGGCAAGAAAAAGCTGTCTTGTACCTTTGCATTTTTCTCCCAAACGAAGGACACTAGAAAGAAAATTTTAAAGCCTCCTGTTAGGCCATCATCTACACGGCATAGCCCTGAATTTTCCAATGCGCAGCTCTTTGCAAAAGAGAGATATTGGCAAGGAAAAGCTGTCTTTTACCATTGGATTTTTCTCCCAAACGAAGGACACTAGAATGAAAATTTTAAAGCCTCCTGTTAGTGCTATATCTACACGGTTTAGCCCTGAATTTTCCAATGCGTAGCTCTTTGCAAAAGAGAGATATTGGCAAGGAAAAGCTGTCTTGTACCTTTGCATTTTTCTCCCAAACGAAGGACACTAGAAAGAAAATTTTAAAGCCTCCTGTTAGGCCATCATCTACACGGCATAGCCCTGAATTTTCCAATGCGCAGCTCTTTGCAAAAGAGAGATATTGGCAAGGAAAAGCTGTCTTTTACCTTTGCATTTTTCTCCCAAACGAAGGACACTAGAAAGAAAATTTTAAAGCCTCCTGTTAGGCCATCATCTACACGGCATAGCCCTGAATTTTCCAATGCGCAGCTCTTTGCAAAAGAGAGATATTGGCAAGGAAAAGCTGTCTTTTACCATTGGATTTTTCTCCCAAACGAAGGACACTAGAATGAAAATTTTAAAGCCTCCTGTTAGTGCTATATCTACACGGTTTAGCCCTGAATTTTCCAATGCGTAGCTCTTTGCAAAAGAGAGATATTGGCAAGGAAAAGCTGTCTTGTACCTTTGCATTTTTCTCCCAAACGAAGGACACTAGAAAGAAAATTTTAAAGCCTCCTGTTAGGCCATCATCTACACGGCATAGCCCTGAATTTTCCAATGCGCAGCTCTTTGCAAAAGAGAGATATTGGCAAGAAAAAGCTGTCTTGTACCTTTGCATTTTTCTCCCAAACGAAGGACACTAGAAAGAAAATTTTAAAGCCTCCTGTTAGGCCATCATCTACACGGCATAGCCCTGAATTTTCCAATGCGCAGCTCTTTGCAAAAGAGAGATATTGGCAAGGAAAAGCTGTCTTTTACCATTGGATTTTTCTCCCAAACGAAGGACACTAGAATGAAAATTTTAAAGCCTCCTGTTAGTGCTATATCTACACGGTTTAGCCCTGAATTTTCCAATGCGTAGCTCTTTGCAAAAGAGAGATATTGGCAAGGAAAAGCTGTCTTGTACCTTTGCATTTTTCTCCCAAACGAAGGACACTAGAAAGAAAATTTTAAAGCCTCCTGTTAGGCCATCATCTACACGGCATAGCCCTGAATTTTCCAATGCGCAGCTCTTTGCAAAAGAGAGATATTGGCAAGGAAAAGCTGTCTTTTACCATTGGATTTTTCTCCCAAACGAAGGACACTAGAATGAAAATTTTAAAGCCTCCTGTTAGTGCTATATCTACACGGTATAGCCCTGAATTTTCCAATGCGTAGCTCTTTGCAAAAGAGAGATATTGGCAAGGAAAAGCTGTCTTGTACCTTTGCATTTTTCTCCCAAACGAAGGACACTAGAAAGAAAATTTTAAAGCCTCCTGTTAGGCCATCATCTACACGGCATAGCCCTGAATTTTCCAATGCGCAGCTCTTTGCAAAAGAGAGATATTGGCAAGAAAAAGCTGTCTTGTACCTTTGCATTTTTCTCCCAAACGAAGGACACTAGAAAGAAAATTTTAAAGCCTCCTGTTAGGCCATCATCTACACGGCATAGCCCTGAATTTTCCAATGCGCAGCTCTTTGCAAAAGAGAGATATTGGCAAGGAAAAGCTGTCTTTTACCATTGGATTTTTCTCCCAAACGAAGGACACTAGAATGAAAATTTTAAAGCCTCCTGTTAGTGCTATATCTACACGGTTTAGCCCTGAATTTTCCAATGCGTAGCTCTTTGCAAAAGAGAGATATTGGCAAGGAAAAGCTGTCTTGTACCTTTGCATTTTTCTCCCAAACGAAGGACACTAGAAAGAAAATTTTAAAGCCTCCTGTTAGGCCATCATCTACACGGCATAGCCCTGAATTTTCCAATGCGCAGCTCTTTGCAAAAGAGAGATATTGGCAAGGAAAAGCTGTCTTTTACCATTGGATTTTTCTCCCAAACGAAGGACACTAGAATGAAAATTTTAAAGCCTCCTGTTAGTGCTATATCTACACGGTATAGCCCTGAATTTTCCAATGCGTAGCTCTTTGCAAAAGAGAGATATTGGCAAGGAAAAGCTGTCTTGTACCTTTGCATTTTTCTCCCAAACGAAGGACACTAGAAAGAAAATTTTAAAGCCTCCTGTTAGGCCATCATCTACACGGCATAGCCCTGAATTTTACAATGCGCAGCTCTTTGCAAAAGAGAGATATTGGCAAGAAAAAGCTGTCTTGTACCTTTGCATTTTTCTCCCAAACGAAGGACACTAGAAAGAAAATTTTAAAGCCTCCTGTTAGGCCATCATCTACACGGCATAGCCCTGAATTTTCCAATGCGCAGCTCTTTGCAAAAGAGAGATATTGGCAAGGAAAAGCTGTATTTTACCATTGGATTTTTCTCCCAAACGAAGGACACTAGAATGAAAATTTTAAAGCCTCCTGTTAGTGCTATATCTACAAGGTTTAGCCCTGAATTTTCCAATGCGTAGCTCTTTGCAAAAGAGAGATATTGGCAAGGAAAAGCTGTCTTGTACCTTTGCATTTTTCTCCCAAACGAAGGACACTAGAAAGAAAATTTTAAAGCCTCCTGTTAGGCCATCATCTACACGGCATAGCCCTGAATTTTCCAATGCGCAGCTCTTTGCAAAAGAGAGATATTGGCAAGGAAAAGCTGTCTTGTACCTTTGCATTTTTCTCCCAAACGAAGGACACTAGAAAGAAAATTTTAAAGCCTCCTGTAAAGCCATCATCTACACGGCATAGCCCTGAATTTTCCAATGCGCAGCTCTTTGCAAAAGAGAGATATTGGCAAGGAAAAGCTGTCTTGTACCTTTGCATTTTTCTCCCAAACGAAGGACACTAGAAAGAAAATTTTAAAGCCTCCTGTTAGGCCATCATCTACACGGCATAGCCCTGAATTTTCCAATGCGCAGCTCTTTGCAAAAGAGAGATATTGGCAAGGAAAAGCTGTCTTGTACCATTGGATTTTTCTCCCAAACGAAGGACACTAGAATGAAAATTTTAAAGCCTCCTGTTAGTGCTATATCTACACGGTATAGCCCTGAATTTTCCAATGCGTAGCTCTTTGCAAAAGAGAGATATTGGCAAGGAAAAGCTGTCTTGTACCTTTGCATTTTTCTCGCAAACGAAGGACACTAGAAAGAAAATTTTAAAGCCTCCTGTTAGGCCATCATCTACACGGCATAGCCCTGAATTTTCCAATGCGCAGCTCTTTGCAAAAGAGAGATATTGGCAAGGAAAAGCTGTCTTGTACCTTTGCATTTTTCTCCCAAACGAAGGACACTAGAAAGAAAATTTTAAAGCCTCCTGTTAGGCCATCATCTACACGGCATAGCCCTGAATTTTCCAATGCGCAGCTCTTTGCAAAAGAGAGATATTGGCAAGGAAAAGCTGTCTTTTACCATTGGATTTTTCTCCCAAACGAAGGACACTAGTATGAAAATTTTAAAGCCTCCTGTTAGTGCTGTATCTACACGGTATAGCCCTGAATTTTCCAATGCGTAGCTCTTTGCAAAAGAGAGATATTGGCAAGGAAAAGCTGTCTTGTACCTTTGCATTTTTCTCCCAAACGAAGGACACTAGAAAGAAAATTTTAAAGCCTCCTGTTAGACCATCATCTACACGGCATAGCCCTGAATTTTCCAATGCGCAGCTCTTTGCAAAAGAGAGATATTGGCAAGAAAAAGCTGTCTTGTACCTTTGCATTTTTCTCCCAAACGAAGGACACTAGAAAGAAAATTTTAAAGCCTCCTGTTAGGCCATCATCTACACGGCATAGCCCTGAATTTTCCAATGCGCAGCTCTTTGCAAAAGAGAGATATTGGCAAGGAAAAGCTGTCTTTTACCATTGGATTTTTCTCCCAAACGAAGGACACTAGAATGAAAATTTTAAAGCCTCCTGTTAGTGCTATATCTACACGGTTTAGCCCTGAATTTTCCAATGCGTAGCTCTTTGCAAAAGAGAGATATTGGCAAGGAAAAGCTGTCTTGTACCTTTGCATTTTTCTCCCAAACGAAGGACACTAGAAAGAACATTTTAAAGCCTCCTGTTAGGCCATAATCTACACGGCATAGCCCTGAATTTTCCAATGCGCAGCTCTTTGCAAAAGAGAGATATTGGCAAGGAAAAGCTGTCTTGTACCTTTGCATTTTTCTCCCAAACGAAGGACACTAGAAAGAAAATTTTAAAGCCTCCTGTTAGGCCATCATCTACACGGCATAGCCCTGAATTTTCCAATGCGCAGCTCTTTGCAAAAGAGAGATATTGGCAAGGAAAAGCTGTCTTGTACCTTTGCATTTTTCTCCCAAACGAAGGACACTAGAAAGAAAATTTTAAAGCCTCCTGTTAGGCCATCATCTACACGGCATAGCCCTGAATTTTCCAATGCGCAGCTCTTTGCAAAAGAGAGATATTGGCAAGGAAAAGCTGTCTTGTACCTTTGCATTTTTCTCCCAAACGAAGGACACTAGAAAGAAAATTTTAAAGCCTCCTGTTAGGCCATCATCTACACGGCATAGCCCTGAATTTTCCAATGCGCAGCTCTTTGCAAAAGAGAGATATTGGCAAGGAAAACCTGTCTTGTACCTTTGCATTTTTCTCCCAAACGAAGGACACTAGAAAGAAAATTTTAAAGCCTCCTGTTAGGCCATCATCTACACGGCATAGCCCTGAATTTTCCAATGCGCAGCTCTTTGCAAAAGAGAGATATTGGCAAGGAAAAGCTGTCTTTTACCATTGGATTTTTCTCCCAAACGAAGGACACTAGAATGAAAATTTTAAAGCCTCCTGTTAGTGCTATATCTACACGGTATAGCCCTGAATTTTCCAATGCGTAGCTCTTTGCAAAAGAGAGATATTGGCAAGGAAAAGCTGTCTTGTACCTTTGCATTTTTCTCCCAAACGAAGGACACTAGAAAGAAAATTTTAAAGCCTCCCCATCATCTACACGGCATAGCCCTGAATTTTACAATGCGCAGCTCTTTGCAAAAGAGAGATATTGGCAAGAAAAAGCTGTCTTGTACCTTTGCATTTTTCTCCCAAACGAAGGACACTAGAAAGAAAATTTTAAAGCCTCCTGTTAGGCCATCATCTACACGGCATAGCCCTGAATTTTCCAATGCGCAGCTCTTTGCAAAAGAGAGATATTGGCAAGGAAAAGCTGTATTTTACCATTGGATTTTTCTCCCAAACGAAGGACACTAGAATGAAAATTTTAAAGCCTCCTGTTAGTGCTATATCTACAAGGTTTAGCCCTGAATTTTCCAATGCGTAGCTCTTTGCAAAAGAGAGATATTGGCAAGGAAAAGCTGTCTTGTACCTTTGCATTTTTCTCCCAAACGAAGGACACTAGAAAGAAAATTTTAAAGCCTCCTGTTAGGCCATCATCTACACGGCATAGCCCTGAATTTTCCAATGCGCAGCTCTTTGCAAAAGAGAGATATTGGCAAGGAAAAGCTGTCTTGTACCTTTGCATTTTTCTCCCAAACGAAGGACACTAGAAAGAAAATTTTAAAGCCTCCTGTAAAGCCATCATCTACACGGCATAGCCCTGAATTTTCCAATGCGCAGCTCTTTGCAAAAGAGAGATATTGGCAAGGAAAAGCTGTCTTGTACCTTTGCATTTTTCTCCCAAACGAAGGACACTAGAAAGAAAATTTTAAAGCCTCCTGTTAGGCCATCATCTACACGGCATAGCCCTGAATTTTCCAATGCGCAGCTCTTTGCAAAAGAGAGATATTGGCAAGGAAAAGCTGTCTTGTACCATTGGATTTTTCTCCCAAACGAAGGACACTAGAATGAAAATTTTAAAGCCTCCTGTTAGTGCTATATCTACACGGTATAGCCCTGAATTTTCCAATGCGTAGCTCTTTGCAAAAGAGAGATATTGGCAAGGAAAAGCTGTCTTGTACCTTTGCATTTTTCTCGCAAACGAAGGACACTAGAAAGAAAATTTTAAAGCCTCCTGTTAGGCCATCATCTACACGGCATAGCCCTGAATTTTCCAATGCGCAGCTCTTTGCAAAAGAGAGATATTGGCAAGGAAAAGCTGTCTTGTACCTTTGCATTTTTCTCCCAAACGAAGGACACTAGAAAGAAAATTTTAAAGCCTCCTGTTAGGCCATCATCTACACGGCATAGCCCTGAATTTTCCAATGCGCAGCTCTTTGCAAAAGAGAGATATTGGCAAGGAAAAGCTGTCTTGTACCTTTGCATTTTTCTCGCAAACGAAGGACACTAGAAAGAAAATTTTAAAGCCTCCTGTAAAGCCATCATCTACACGGCATAGCCCTGAATTTTCCAATGCGCAGCTCTTTGCAAAAGAGAGATATTGGCAAGGAAAAGCTGTCTTGTACCTTTGCATTTTTCTCGCAAACGAAGGACACTAGAAAGAAAATTTTAAAGCCTCCTGTTAGGCCATCATCTACACGGCATAGCCCTGAATTTTCCAATGCGCAGCTCTTTGCAAAAGAGAGATATTGGCAAGGAAAAGCTGTCTTGTACCTTTGCATTTTTCTCCCAAACGAAGGACACTAGAAAGAAAATTTTAAAGCCTCCTGTTAGGCCATCATCTACACGGCATAGCCCTGAATTTTCCAATGCGCAGCTCTTTGCAAAAGAGAGATATTGGCAAGGAAAAGCTGTCTTTTACCATTGGATTTTTCTCCCAAACGAAGGACACTAGTATGAAAATTTTAAAGCCTCCTGTTAGTGCTGTATCTACACGGTATAGCCCTGAATTTTCCAATGCGTAGCTCTTTGCAAAAGAGAGATATTGGCAAGGAAAAGCTGTCTTGTACCTTTGCATTTTTCTCCCAAACGAAGGACACTAGAAAGAAAATTTTAAAGCCTCCTGTTAGACCATCATCTACACGGCATAGCCCTGAATTTTCCAATGCGCAGCTCTTTGCAAAAGAGAGATATTGGCAAGAAAAAGCTGTCTTGTACCTTTGCATTTTTCTCCCAAACGAAGGACACTAGAAAGAAAATTTTAAAGCCTCCTGTTAGGCCATCATCTACACGGCATAGCCCTGAATTTTCCAATGCGCAGCTCTTTGCAAAAGAGAGATATTGGCAAGGAAAAGCTGTCTTTTACCATTGGATTTTTCTCCCAAACGAAGGACACTAGAATGAAAATTTTAAAGCCTCCTGTTAGTGCTATATCTACACGGTTTAGCCCTGAATTTTCCAATGCGTAGCTCTTTGCAAAAGAGAGATATTGGCAAGGAAAAGCTGTCTTGTACCTTTGCATTTTTCTCCCAAACGAAGGACACTAGAAAGAACATTTTAAAGCCTCCTGTTAGGCCATCATCTACACGGCATAGCCCTGAATTTTCCAATGCGCAGCTCTTTGCAAAAGAGAGATATTGGCAAGGAAAAGCTGTCTTGTACCTTTGCATTTTTCTCCCAAACGAAGGACACTAGAAAGAAAATTTTAAAGCCTCCTGTTAGGCCATCATCTACACGGCATAGCCCTGAATTTTCCAATGCGCAGCTCTTTGCAAAAGAGAGATATTGGCAAGGAAAAGCTGTCTTGTACCTTTGCATTTTTCTCCCAAACGAAGGACACTAGAAAGAAAATTTTAAAGCCTCCTGTTAGGCCATCATCTACACGGCATAGCCCTGAATTTTCCAATGCGCAGCTCTTTGCAAAAGAGAGATATTGGCAAGGAAAAGCTGTCTTGTACCTTTGCATTTTTCTCCCAAACGAAGGACACTAGAAAGAAAATTTTAAAGCCTCCTGTTAGGCCATCATCTACACGGCATAGCCCTGAATTTTCCAATGCGCAGCTCTTTGCAAAAGAGAGATATTGGCAAGGAAAACCTGTCTTGTACCTTTGCATTTTTCTCCCAAACGAAGGACACTAGAAAGAAAATTTTAAAGCCTCCTGTTAGGCCATCATCTACACGGCATAGCCCTGAATTTTCCAATGCGCAGCTCTTTGCAAAAGAGAGATATTGGCAAGGAAAAGCTGTCTTTTACCATTGGATTTTTCTCCCAAACGAAGGACACTAGAATGAAAATTTTAAAGCCTCCTGTTAGTGCTATATCTACACGGTATAGCCCTGAATTTTCCAATGCGTAGCTCTTTGCAAAAGAGAGATATTGGCAAGGAAAAGCTGTCTTGTACCTTTGCATTTTTCTCCCAAACGAAGGACACTAGAAAGAAAATTTTAAAGCCTCCCCATCATCTACACGGCATAGCCCTGAATTTTACAATGCGCAGCTCTTTGCAAAAGAGAGATATTGGCAAGAAAAAGCTGTCTTGTACCTTTGCATTTTTCTCCCAAACGAAGGACACTAGAAAGAAAATTTTAAAGCCTCCTGTTAGGCCATCATCTACACGGCATAGCCCTGAATTTTCCAATGCGCAGCTCTTTGCAAAAGAGAGATATTGGCAAGGAAAAGCTGTATTTTACCATTGGATTTTTCTCCCAAACGAAGGACACTAGAATGAAAATTTTAAAGCCTCCTGTTAGTGCTATATCTACAAGGTTTAGCCCTGAATTTTCCAATGCGTAGCTCTTTGCAAAAGAGAGATATTGGCAAGGAAAAGCTGTCTTGTACCTTTGCATTTTTCTCCCAAACGAAGGACACTAGAAAGAAAATTTTAAAGCCTCCTGTTAGGCCATCATCTACACGGCATAGCCCTGAATTTTCCAATGCGCAGCTCTTTGCAAAAGAGAGATATTGGCAAGGAAAAGCTGTCTTGTACCTTTGCATTTTTCTCCCAAACGAAGGACACTAGAAAGAAAATTTTAAAGCCTCCTGTAAAGCCATCATCTACACGGCATAGCCCTGAATTTTCCAATGCGCAGCTCTTTGCAAAAGAGAGATATTGGCAAGGAAAAGCTGTCTTGTACCTTTGCATTTTTCTCCCAAACGAAGGACACTAGAAAGAAAATTTTAAAGCCTCCTGTTAGGCCATCATCTACACGGCATAGCCCTGAATTTTCCAATGCGCAGCTCTTTGCAAAAGAGAGATATTGGCAAGGAAAAGCTGTCTTGTACCATTGGATTTTTCTCCCAAACGAAGGACACTAGAATGAAAATTTTAAAGCCTCCTGTTAGTGCTATATCTACACGGTATAGCCCTGAATTTTCCAATGCGTAGCTCTTTGCAAAAGAGAGATATTGGCAAGGAAAAGCTGTCTTGTACCTTTGCATTTTTCTCGCAAACGAAGGACACTAGAAAGAAAATTTTAAAGCCTCCTGTTAGGCCATCATCTACACGGCATAGCCCTGAATTTTCCAATGCGCAGCTCTTTGCAAAAGAGAGATATTGGCAAGGAAAAGCTGTCTTGTACCTTTGCATTTTTCTCCCAAACGAAGGACACTAGAAAGAAAATTTTAAAGCCTCCTGTTAGGCCATCATCTACACGGCATAGCCCTGAATTTTCCAATGCGCAGCTCTTTGCAAAAGAGAGATATTGGCAAGGAAAAGCTGTCTTTTACCATTGGATTTTTCTCCCAAACGAAGGACACTAGTATGAAAATTTTAAAGCCTCCAGTTAGTGCTGTATCTACACGGTATAGCCCTGAATTTTCCAATGCGTAGCTCTTTGCAAAAGAGAGATATTGGCAAGGAAAAGCTGTCTTGTACCTTTGCATTTTTCTCCCAAACGAAGGACACTAGAAAGAAAATTTTAAAGCCTCCTGTTAGACCATCATCTACACGGCATAGCCCTGAATTTTCCAATGCGCAGCTCTTTGCAAAAGAGAGATATTGGCAAGAAAAAGCTGTCTTGTACCTTTGCATTTTTCTCCCAAACGAAGGACACTAGAAAGAAAATTTTAAAGCCTCCTGTTAGGCCATCATCTACACGGCATAGCCCTGAATTTTCCAATGCGCAGCTCTTTGCAAAAGAGAGATATTGGCAAGGAAAAGCTGTCTTTTACCATTGGATTTTTCTCCCAAACGAAGGACACTAGAATGAAAATTTTAAAGCCTCCTGTTAGTGCTATATCTACACGGTTTAGCCCTGAATTTTCCAATGCGTAGCTCTTTGCAAAAGAGAGATATTGGCAAGGAAAAGCTGTCTTGTACCTTTGCATTTTTCTCCCAAACGAAGGACACTAGAAAGAACATTTTAAAGCCTCCTGTTAGGCCATCATCTACACGGCATAGCCCTGAATTTTCCAATGCGCAGCTCTTTGCAAAAGAGAGATATTGGCAAGGAAAAGCTGTCTTGTACCTTTGCATTTTTCTCCCAAACGAAGGACACTAGAAAGAAAATTTTAAAGCCTCCTGTTAGGCCATCATCTACACGGCATAGCCCTGAATTTTCCAATGCGCAGCTCTTTGCAAAAGAGAGATATTGGCAAGGAAAAGCTGTCTTGTACCTTTGCATTTTTCTCCCAAACGAAGGACACTAGAAAGAAAATTTTAAAGCCTCCTGTTAGGCCATCATCTACACGGCATAGCCCTGAATTTTCCAATGCGCAGCTCTTTGCAAAAGAGAGATATTGGCAAGGAAAAGCTGTCTTGTACCTTTGCATTTTTCTCCCAAACGAAGGACACTAGAAAGAAAATTTTAAAGCCTCCTGTTAGGCCATCATCTACACGGCATAGCCCTGAATTTTCCAATGCGCAGCTCTTTGCAAAAGAGAGATATTGGCAAGGAAAACCTGTCTTGTACCTTTGCATTTTTCTCCCAAACGAAGGACACTAGAAAGAAAATTTTAAAGCCTCCTGTTAGGCCATCATCTACACGGCATAGCCCTGAATTTTCCAATGCGCAGCTCTTTGCAAAAGAGAGATATTGGCAAGGAAAAGCTGTCTTGTACCATTGGATTTTTCTCCCAAACGAAGGACACTAGAATGAAAATATTAAAGCCTCCTGTTAGTGCTATATCTACACGGTATAGCCCTGAATTTTCCAATGCGTAGCTCTTTGTAAAAGAGAGATATTGGCAAGGAAAAGCTGTCTTGTACCTTTGCATTTTTCTCGCAAACGAAGGACACTAGAAAGAAAATTTTAAAGCCTCCTGTTAGGCCATCATCTACACGGCATAGCCCTGAATTTTCCAATGCGCAGCTCTTTGCAAAAGAGAGATATTGGCAAGGAAAAGCTGTCTTGTACCTTTGCATTTTTCTCCCAAACGAAGGACACTAGAAAGAAAATTTTAAAGCCTCCTGTTAGGCCATCATCTACACGGCATAGCCCTGAATTTTCCAATGCGCAGCTCTTTGCAAAAGAGAGATATGGGCAAGGAAAAGCTGTCTTGTACCTTTGCATTTTTCTCCCAAACGAAGGACACTAGAAAGAAAATTTTAAAGCCTCCTGTTAGGCCATCATCTACACGGCATAGCCCTGAATTTTCCAATGCGCAGCTCTTTGCAAAAGAGAGATATTGGCAAGGAAAAGCTGTCTTGTACCTTTGCATTTTTCTCCCAAACGAAGGACACTAGAAAGAAAATTTTAAAGCCTCCTGTTAAGCCATCATCTACACGGCATAGCCCTGAATTTTCGAATGCGCAGCTCTTTGCAAAAGAGAGATATTGGCAAGGAAAAGCTGTCTTGTACTTTTGCATTTTTCTCCCAAACGAAGGACACTAGAAAGAAAATTTTAAAGCCTCCTGTTAGGCCATCATCTACACGGCATAGCCCTGAATTTTCCAATGCGCAGCTCTTTGCAAAAGAGAGATATTGGCAAGGAAAAGCTGTCTTGTACCTTTGCATTTTTCTCCCAAACGAAGGACACTAGAAAGAAAATTTTAAAGCCTCCTGTTAGGCCATCATCTACACGGCATAGCCCTGAATTTTCCAATGCGCAGCTCTTTGCAAAAGAGAGATATTGGCAAGGAAAAGCTGTCTTGTACCTTTGCATTTTTCTCCCAAACGAAGGACACTAGAAAGAAAATTTTAAAGCCTCCTGTTAGGCCATCATCTACACGGCATAGCCCTGAATTTTCCAATGCGCAGCTCTTTGCAAAAGAGAGATATTGGCAAGGAAAAGCTGTCTTGTACCTTTGCATTTTTCTCCCAAACGAAGGAAACTAGAAAGAAAATTTTAAAGCCTCCTGTTAGGCCATCATCTACACGGCATAGCCCTGAATTTTCCAATGCGCAGCTCTTTGCAAAAGAGAGATATTGGCAAGGAAAAGCTGTCTTGTACCTTTGCATTTTTCTCCCAAACGAAGGACACTAGAAAGAAAATTTTAAAGCCTCCTGTTAAGCCATCATCTACACGGCATAGCCCTGAATTTTCCAATGCGCAGCTCTTTGCAAAAGAGAGATATTGGCAAGGAAAAGCTGTCTTGTACCTTTGCATTTTTCTCGCAAACGAAGGACACTAGAAAGAAAATTTTAAAGCCTCCTGTTAGGCCATCATCTACACGGCATAGCCCTGAATTTTCCAATGCGCAGCTCTTTGCAAAAGAGAGATATTGGCAAGGAAAAGCTGTCTTGTACCTTTGCATTTTTCTCCCAAACGAAGGACACTAGAAAGAAAATTTTAAAGCCTCCTGTTAGGCCATCATCTACACGGCATAGCCCTGAATTTTCCAATGCGCAGCTCTTTGCAAAAGAGAGATATGGGCAAGGAAAAGCTGTCTTGTACCTTTGCATTTTTCTCCCAAACGAAGGACACTAGAAAGAAAATTTTAAAGCCTCCTGTTAGGCCATCATCTACACGGCATAGCCCTGAATTTTCCAATGCGCAGCTCTTTGCAAAAGAGAGATATTGGCAAGGAAAAGCTGTCTTGTACCTTTGCATTTTTCTCCCAAACGAAGGACACTAGAAAGAAAATTTTAAAGCCTCCTGTTAAGCCATCATCTACACGGCATAGCCCTGAATTTTCGAATGCGCAGCTCTTTGCAAAAGAGAGATATTGGCAAGGAAAAGCTGTCTTGTACTTTTGCATTTTTCTCCCAAATGAAGGACACTAGAAAGAAAATTTTAAAGCCTCCTGTTAGGCCATCATCTACACGGCATAGCCCTGAATTTTCCAATGCGCAGCTCTTTGCAAAAGAGAGATATTGGCAAGGAAAAGCTGTCTTGTACCTTTGCATTTTTCTCCCAAACGAAGGACACTAGAAAGAAAATTTTAAAGCCTCCTGTTAGGCCATCATCTACACGGCATAGCCCTGAATTTTCCAATGCGCAGCTCTTTGCAAAAGAGAGATATTGGCAAGGAAAAGCTGTCTTGTACCTTTGCATTTTTCTCCCAAACGAAGGACACTAGAAAGAAAATTTTAAAGCCTCCTGTTAGGCCATCATCTACACGGCATAGCCCTGAATTTTCCAATGCGCAGCTCTTTGCAAAAGAGAGATATTGGCAAGGAAAAGCTGTCTTGTACCTTTGCATTTTTCTCCCAAACGAAGGAAACTAGAAAGAAAATTTTAAAGCCTCCTGTTAGGCCATCATCTACACGGCATAGCCCTGAATTTTCCAATGCGCAGCTCTTTGCAAAAGAGAGATATTGGCAAGGAAAAGCTGTCTTGTACCTTTGCATTTTTCTCCCAAACGAAGGACACTAGAAAGAAAATTTTAAAGCCTCCTGTTAAGCCATCATCTACACGGCATAGCCCTGAATTTTCCAATGCGCAGCTCTTTGCAAAAGAGAGATATTGGCAAGGAAAAGCTGTCTTGTACCTTTGCATTTTTCTCCCAAACGAAGGACACTAGAAAGAAAATTTTAAAGCCTCCTGTTAGGCCATCATCTACACGGCATAGCCCTGAATTTTCCAATGCGCAGCTCTTTGCAAAAGAGAGATATTGGCAAGGAAAAGCCGTCTTTTACCATTGGATTTTTCTCCCAAACGAAGGACACTAGAATGAAAATTTTAAAGCCTCCTGTTAGTGCTATATCTACACGGTTTAGCCCTGAATTTTCCAATGCGTAGCTCTTTGCAAAAGAGAGATATTGGCAAGGAAAAGCTGTCTTGTACCTTTGCATTTTTCTCCCAAACGAAGGACACTAGAAAGAAAATTTTAAAGCCTCCTGTTAGGCCATCATCTACACGGCATAGCCCTGAATTTTCCAATGCGCAGCTCTTTGCAAAAGAGAGATATTGGCAAGGAAAAGCTGTCTTGTACCTTTGCATTTTTCTCCCAAACGAAGGACACTAGAAAGAAAATTTTAAAGCCTCCTGTTAGGCCATCATCTACACGGCATAGCCCTGAATTTTCCAATGCGCAGCTCTTTGCAAAAGAGAGATATTGGCAAGGAAAAGCTGTCTTGTACCTTTGCATTTTTCTCCCAAACGAAGGAAACTAGAAAGAAAATTTTAAAGCCTCCTGTTAGGCCATCATCTACACGGCATAGCCCTGAATTTTCCAATGCGCAGCTCTTTGCAAAAGAGAGATATTGGCAAGGAAAAGCTGTCTTGTACCTTTGCATTTTTCACGCAAACGAAGGACACTAGAAAGAAAATTTTAAAGCCTCCTGTTAGGCCATCATCTACACGGCATAGCCCTGAATTTTCCAATGCGCAGCTCTTTGCAAAAGAGAGATATTGGCAAGGAAAAGCTGTCTTGTACCTTTGCATTTTTCTCCCAAACGAAGGACACTAGAAAGAAAATTTTAAAGCCTCCTGTTAGGCCATCATCTACACGGCATAGCCCTGAATTTTCCAATGCGCAGCTCTTTGCAAAAGAGAGATATTGGCAAGGAAAAGCTGTCTTTTACCATTGGATTTTTCTCCCAAACGAAGGACACTAGAATGAAAATTTTAAAGCCTCCTGTTAGTGCTGTATCTACACGGTATAGCCCTGAATTTTCCAATGCGTAGCTCTTTGCAAAAGAGAGATATTGGCAAGGAAAAGCTGTCTTGTACCTTTGCATTTTTCTCCCAAACGAAGGACACTAGAAAGAAAATTTTAAAGCCTCCTGTTAGGCCATCATCTACACGGCATAGCCCTGAATTTTCCAATGCGCAGCTCTTTGCAAAAGAGAGATATTGGCAAGGAAAAGCTGTCTTGTACCTTTGCATTTTTCTCCCAAACGAAGGACACTAGAAAGAAAATTTTAAAGCCTCCTGTTAGGCCATCATCTACACGGCATAGCCCTGAATTTTCCAATGCGCAGCTCTTTGCAAAAGAGAGATATTGGCAAGGAAAACCTGTCTTGTACCTTTGCATTTTTCTCCCAAACGAAGGACACTAGAAAGAAAATTTTAAAGCCTCCTGTTAGGCCATCATCTACACGGCATAGCCCTGAATTTTCCAATGCGCAGCTCTTTGCAAAAGAGAGATATTGGCAAGGAAAAGCTGTCTTGTACCATTGGATTTTTCTCCCAAACGAAGGACACTAGAATGAAAATATTAAAGCCTCCTGTTAGTGCTATATCTACACGGTATAGCCCTGAATTTTCCAATGCGTAGCTCTTTGTAAAAGAGAGATATTGGCAAGGAAAAGCTGTCTTGTACCTTTGCATTTTTCTCGCAAACGAAGGACACTAGAAAGAAAATTTTAAAGCCTCCTGTTAGGCCATCATCTACACGGCATAGCCCTGAATTTTCCAATGCGCAGCTCTTTGCAAAAGAGAGATATTGGCAAGGAAAAGCTGTCTTGTACCTTTGCATTTTTCTCCCAAACGAAGGACACTAGAAAGAAAATTTTAAAGCCTCCTGTTAGGCCATCATCTACACGGCATAGCCCTGAATTTTCCAATGCGCAGCTCTTTGCAAAAGAGAGATATTGGCAAGGAAAAGCCGTCTTTTACCATTGGATTTTTCTCCCAAACGAAGGACACTAGAATGAAAATTTTAAAGCCTCCTGTTAGTGCTATATCTACACGGTTTAGCCCTGAATTTTCCAATGCGTAGCTCTTTGCAAAAGAGAGATATTGGCAAGGAAAAGCTGTCTTGTACCTTTGCATTTTTCTCCCAAACGAAGGACACTAGAAAGAAAATTTTAAAGCCTCCTGTTAGGCCATCATCTACACGGCATAGCCCTGAATTTTCCAATGCGCAGCTCTTTGCAAAAGAGAGATATTGGCAAGGAAAAGCTGTCTTGTACCTTTGCATTTTTCTCCCAAACGAAGGACACTAGAAAGAAAATTTTAAAGCCTCCTGTTAGGCCATCATCTACACGGCATAGCCCTGAATTTTCCAATGCGCAGCTCTTTGCAAAAGAGAGATATTGGCAAGGAAAAGCTGTCTTGTACCTTTGCATTTTTCTCCCAAACGAAGGAAACTAGAAAGAAAATTTTAAAGCCTCCTGTTAGGCCATCATCTACACGGCATAGCCCTGAATTTTCCAATGCGCAGCTCTTTGCAAAAGAGAGATATTGGCAAGGAAAAGCTGTCTTGTACCTTTGCATTTTTCTCCCAAACGAAGGACACTAGAAAGAAAATTTTAAAGCCTCCTGTTAAGCCATCATCTACACGGCATAGCCCTGAATTTTCCAATGCGCAGCTCTTTGCAAAAGAGAGATATTGGCAAGGAAAAGCTGTCTTGTACCTTTGCATTTTTCTCCCAAACGAAGGACACTAGAAAGAAAATTTTAAAGCCTCCTGTTAGGCCATCATCTACACGGCATAGCCCTGAATTTTCCAATGCGCAGCTCTTTGCAAAAGAGAGATATTGGCAAGGAAAAGCCGTCTTTTACCATTGGATTTTTCTCCCAAACGAAGGACACTAGAATGAAAATTTTAAAGCCTCCTGTTAGTGCTATATCTACACGGTTTAGCCCTGAATTTTCCAATGCGTAGCTCTTTGCAAAAGAGAGATATTGGCAAGGAAAAGCTGTCTTGTACCTTTGCATTTTTCTCCCAAACGAAGGACACTAGAAAGAAAATTTTAAAGCCTCCTGTTAGGCCATCATCTACACGGCATAGCCCTGAATTTTCCAATGCGCAGCTCTTTGCAAAAGAGAGATATTGGCAAGGAAAAGCTGTCTTGTACCTTTGCATTTTTCTCCCAAACGAAGGACACTAGAAAGAAAATTTTAAAGCCTCCTGTTAGGCCATCATCTACACGGCATAGCCCTGAATTTTCCAATGCGCAGCTCTTTGCAAAAGAGAGATATTGGCAAGAAAAAGCTGTCTTGTACCTTTGCATTTTTCTCCCAAACGAAGGACACTAGAAAGAAAATTTTAAAGCCTCCTGTTAGGCCATCATCTACACGGCATAGCCCTGAATTTTCCAATGCGCAGCTCTTTGCAAAAGAGAGATATTGGCAAGGAAAAGCTGTCTTTTACCATTGGATTTTTCTCCCAAACGAAGGACACTAGAATGAAAATTTTAAAGCCTCCTGTTAGTGCTATATCTACACGGTTTAGCCCTGAATTTTCCAATGCGTAGCTCTTTGCAAAAGAGAGATATTGGCAAGGAAAAGCTGTCTTGTACCTTTGCATTTTTCTCCCAAACGAAGGACACTAGAAAGAAAATTTTAAAGCCTCCTGTTAGTGCTATATCTACACGGTTTAGCCCTGAATTTTCCAATGCGTAGCTCTTTGCAAAAGAGAGATATTGGCAAGGAAAAGCTGTCTTGTACCTTTGCATTTTTCTCCCAAACGAAGGACACTAGAAAGAAAATTTTAAAGCCTCCTGTTAGGCCATCATCTACACGGCATAGCCCTGAATTTTCCAATGCGCAGCTCTTTGCAAAAGAGAGATATTGGCAAGGAAAAGCTGTCTTTTACCATTGGATTTTTCTCCCAAACGAAGGACACTAGAATGAAAATTTTAAAGCCTCCTGTTAGTGCTATATCTACACGGTATAGCCCTGAATTTTCCAATGCGTAGCTCTTTGCAAAAGAGAGATATTGGCAAGGAAAAGCTGTCTTGTACCTTTGCATTTTTCTCCCAAACGAAGGACACTAGAAAGAAAATTTTAAAGCCTCCTGTTAGGCCATCATCTACACGGCATAGCCCTGAATTTTCCAATGCGCAGCTCTTTGCAAAAGAGAGATATTGGCAAGGAAAAGCTGTCTTTTACCATTGGATTTTTCTCCCAAACGAAGGACACTAGAATGAAAATTTTAAAGCCTCCTGTTAGTGCTATATCTACACGGTTTAGCCCTGAATTTTCCAATGCGTAGCTCTTTGCAAAAGAGAGATATTGGCAAGGAAAAGCTGTCTTGTACCTTTGCATTTTTCTCCCAAACGAAGGACACTAGAAAGAAAATTTTAAAGCCTCCTGTTAGGCCATCATCTACACGGCATAGCCCTGAATTTTCCAATGCGCAGCTCTTTGCAAAAGAGAGATATTGGCAAGGAAAAGCTGTCTTGTACCTTTGCATTTTTCTCCCAAACGAAGGACACTAGAAAGAAAATTTTAAAGCCTCCTGTAAAGCCATCATCTACACGGCATAGCCCTGAATTTTCCAATGCGCAGCTCTTTGCAAAAGAGAGATATTGGCAAGGAAAAGCTGTCTTGTACCTTTGCATTTTTCTCCCAAACGAAGGACACTAGAAAGAAAATTTTAAAGCCTCCTGTTAGGCCATCATCTACACGGCATAGCCCTGAATTTTCCAATGCGCAGCTCTTTGCAAAAGAGAGATATTGGCAAGGAAAAGCTGTCTTGTACCTTTGCATTTTTCTCGCAAACGAAGGACACTAGAAAGAAAATTTTAAAGCCTCCTGTTAGGCCATCATCTACACGGCATAGCCCTGAATTTTCCAATGCGCAGCTCTTTGCAAAAGAGAGATATTGGCAAGGAAAAGCTGTCTTTTACCATTGGATTTTTCTCCCAAACGAAGGACACTAGAATGAAAATTTTAAAGCCTCCTGTTAGTGCTGTATCTACACGGTATAGCCCTGAATTTTCCAATGCGTAGCTCTTTGCAAAAGAGAGATATTGGCAAGGAAAAGCTGTCTTGTACCTTTGCATTTTTCTCCCAAACGAAGGACACTAGAAAGAAAATTTTAAAGCCTCCTGTTAGGCCATCATCTACACGGCATAGCCCTGAATTTTCCAATGCGCAGCTCTTTGCAAAAGAGAGATATTGGCAAGAAAAAGCTGTCTTGTACCTTTGCATTTTTCTCCCAAACGAAGGACACTAGAAAGAAAATTTTAAAGCCTCCTGTTAGGCCATCATCTACACGGCATAGCCCTGAATTTTCCAATGCGCAGCTCTTTGCAAAAGAGAGATATTGGCAAGGAAAAGCTGTCTTTTACCATTGGATTTTTCTCCCAAACGAAGGACACTAGAATGAAAATTTTAAAGCCTCCTGTTAGTGCTATATCTACACGGTTTAGCCCTGAATTTTCCAATGCGTAGCTCTTTGCAAAAGAGAGATATTGGCAAGGAAAAGCTGTCTTGTACCTTTGCATTTTTCTCCCAAACGAAGGACACTAGAAAGAAAATTTTAAAGCCTCCTGTTAGGCCATCATCTACACGGCATAGCCCTGAATTTTCCAATGCGCAGCTCTTTGCAAAAGAGAGATATTGGCAAGGAAAAGCTGTCTTGTACCTTTGCATTTTTCTCCCAAACGAAGGACACTAGAAAGAAAATTTTAAAGCCTCCTGTTAGGCCATCATCTACACGGCATAGCCCTGAATTTTCCAATGCGCAGCTCTTTGCAAAAGAGAGATATTGGCAAGGAAAAGCTGTCTTGTACCTTTGCATTTTTCTCCCAAACGAAGGACACTAGAAAGAAAATTTTAAAGCCTCCTGTTAGGCCATCATCTACACGGCATAGCCCTGAATTTTCCAATGCGCAGCTCTTTGCAAAAGAGAGATATTGGCAAGGAAAACCTGTCTTGTACCTTTGCATTTTTCTCCCAAACGAAGGACACTAGAAAGAAAATTTTAAAGCCTCCTGTTAGGCCATCATCTACACGGCATAGCCCTGAATTTTCCAATGCGCAGCTCTTTGCAAAAGAGAGATATTGGCAAGGAAAAGCTGTCTTGTACCATTGGATTTTTCTCCCAAACGAAGGACACTAGAATGAAAATATTAAAGCCTCCTGTTAGTGCTATATCTACACGGTATAGCCCTGAATTTTCCAATGCGCAGCTCTTTGCAAAAGAGAGATATTGGCAAGGAAAAGCCGTCTTTTACCATTGGATTTTTCTCCCAAACGAAGGACACTAGAATGAAAATTTTAAAGCCTCCTGTTAGTGCTATATCTACACGGTTTAGCCCTGAATTTTCCAATGCGTAGCTCTTTGCAAAAGAGAGATATTGGCAAGGAAAAGCTGTCTTGTACCTTTGCATTTTTCTCCCAAACGAAGGACACTAGAAAGAAAATTTTAAAGCCTCCTGTTAGGCCATCATCTACACGGCATAGCCCTGAATTTTCCAATGCGCAGCTCTTTGCAAAAGAGAGATATTGGCAAGGAAAAGCTGTCTTGTACCTTTGCATTTTTCTCCCAAACGAAGGACACTAGAAAGAAAATTTTAAAGCCTCCTGTTAGGCCATCATCTACACGGCATAGCCCTGAATTTTCCAATGCGCAGCTCTTTGCAAAAGAGAGATATTGGCAAGGAAAAGCTGTCTTGTACCTTTGCATTTTTCTCCCAAACGAAGGAAACTAGAAAGAAAATTTTAAAGCCTCCTGTTAGGCCATCATCTACACGGCATAGCCCTGAATTTTCCAATGCGCAGCTCTTTGCAAAAGAGAGATATTGGCAAGGAAAAGCTGTCTTGTACCTTTGCATTTTTCTCCCAAACGAAGGACACTAGAAAGAAAATTTTAAAGCCTCCTGTTAGGCCATCATCTACACGGCATAGCCCTGAATTTTCCAATGCGCAGCTCTTTGCAAAAGAGAGATATTGGCAAGGAAAAGCTGTCTTGTACCATTGGATTTTTCTCCCAAACGAAGGACACTAGAATGAAAATTTTAAAGCCTCCTGTTAGTGCTATATCTACACGGTATAGCCCTGAATTTTCCAATGCGCAGCTCTTTGCAAAAGAGAGATATTGGCAAGGAAAAGCTGTCTTGTACCTTTGCATTTTTCTCCCAAACGAAGGACACTAGAAAGAAAATTTTAAAGCCTCCTGTTAGGCCATCATCTACACGGCATAGCCCTGAATTTTCCAATGCGCAGCTCTTTGCAAAAGAGAGATATTGGCAAGGAAAAGCTGTCTTGTACCTTTGCATTTTTCTCCCAAACGAAGGACACTAGAAAGAAAATTTTAAAGCCTCCTGTTAAGCCATCATCTACACGGCATAGCCCTGAATTTTCCAATGCGCAGCTCTTTGCAAAAGAGAGATATTGGCAAGGAAAAGCTGTCTTGTACCTTTGCATTTTTCTCCCAAATGAAGGACACTAGAAAGAAAATTTTAAAGCCTCCTGTTAGGCCATCATCTACACGGCATAGCCCTGAATTTTCCAATGCGCAGCTCTTTGCAAAAGAGAGATATTGGCAAGGAAAAGCTGTCTTGTACCATTGGATTTTTCTCCCAAACGAAGGACACTAGAATGAAAATTTTAAAGCCTCCTGTTAGTGCTATATCTACACGGTATAGCCCTGAATTTTCCAATGCGTAGCTCTTTGCAAAAGAGAGATATTGGCAAGGAAAAGCTGTCTTGTACCTTTGCATTTTTCTCGCAAACGAAGGACACTAGAAAGAAAATTTTAAAGCCTCCTGTTAGGCCATCATCTACACGGCATAGCCCTGAATTTTCCAATGCGCAGCTCTTTGCAAAAGAGAGATATTGGCAAGGAAAAGCTGTCTTGTACCTTTGCATTTTTCTCCCAAACGAAGGACACTAGAAAGAAAATTTTAAAGCCTCCTGTTAGGCCATCATCTACACGGCATAGCCCTGAATTTTCCAATGCGCAGCTCTTTGCAAAAGAGAGATATTGGCAAGGAAAAGCTGTCTTTTACCATTGGATTTTTCTCCCAAACGAAGGACACTAGAATGAAAATTTTAAAGCCTCCTGTTAGTGCTATATCTACACGGTATAGCCCCTAATTTTCCAATGCGTAGCTCTTTGCAAAAGAGAGATATTGGCAAGGAAAAGCTGTCTTGTACCTTTGCATTTTTCTCCCAAACGAAGGACACTAGAAAGAAAATTTTAAAGCCTCCTGTTAGGCCATCATCTACACGGCATAGCCCTGAATTTTCCAATGCGCAGCTCTTTGCAAAAGAGAGATATTGGCAAGAAAAAGCTGTCTTGTACCTTTGCATTTTTCTCCCAAACGAAGGACACTAGAAAGAAAATTTTAAAGCCTCCTGTTAGGCCATCATCTACACGGCATAGCCCTGAATTTTCCAATGCGCAGCTCTTTGCAAAAGAGAGATATTGGCAAGGAAAAGCTGTCTTTTACCATTGGATTTTTCTCCCAAACGAAGGACACTAGAATGAAAATTTTAAAGCCTCCTGTTAGTGCTATATCTACACGGTTTAGCCCTGAATTTTCCAATGCGTAGCTCTTTGCAAAAGAGAGATATTGGCAAGGAAAAGCTGTCTTGTACCTTTGCATTTTTCTCCCAAACGAAGGACACTAGAAAGAAAATTTTAAAGCCTCCTGTTAGGCCATCATCTACACGGCATAGCCCTGAATTTTCCAATGCGCAGCTCTTTGCAAAAGAGAGATATTGGCAAGGAAAAGCTGTCTTGTACCATTGGATTTTTCTCCCAAACGAAGGACACTAGAATGAAAATTTTAAAGCCTCCTGTTAGTGCTATATCTACACGGTATAGCCCTGAATTTTCCAATGCGTAGCTCTTTGCAAAAGAGAGATATTGGCAAGGAAAAGCTGTCTTGTACCTTTGCATTTTTTCGCAAACGAAGGACACTAGAAAGAAAATTTTAAAGCCTCCTGTTAGGCCATCATCTACACGGCATAGCCCTGAATTTTCCAATGCGCAGCTCTTTGCAAAAGAGAGATATTGGCAAGGAAAAGCTGTCTTGTACCTTTGCATTTTTCTCCCAAACGAAGGACACTAGAAAGAAAATTTTAAAGCCTCCTGTTAGGCCATCATCTACACGGCATAGCCCTGAATTTTCCAATGCGCAGCTCTTTGCAAAAGAGAGATATTGGCAAGGAAAAGCTGTCTTTTACCATTGGATTTTTCTCCCAAACGAAGGACACTAGTATGAAAATTTTAAAGCCTCCTGTTAGTGCTGTATCTACACGGTATAGCCCTGAATTTTCCAATGCGTAGCTCTTTGCAAAAGAGAGATATTGGCAAGGAAAAGCTGTCTTGTACCTTTGCATTTTTCTCCCAAACGAAGGACACTAGAAAGAAAATTTTAAAGCCTCCTGTTAGACCATCATCTACACGGCATAGCCCTGAATTTTCCAATGCGCAGCTCTTTGCAAAAGAGAGATAT
Organism: Pseudophryne corroboree; assembly: GCF_028390025.1. Taxonomy (NCBI): domain Eukaryota; kingdom Metazoa; phylum Chordata; class Amphibia; order Anura; family Myobatrachidae; genus Pseudophryne; species Pseudophryne corroboree. The sequence goes on from NW_026969466.1 coordinate 34,917, forward strand.
TGGCAAGGAAAAGCTGTCTTGTACCTTTGCATTTTTCTCCCAAACGAAGGACACTAGAAAGAAAATTTTAAAGCCTCCTGTTAGGCCATCATCTACACGGCATAGCCCTGAATTTTCCAATGCGCAGCTCTTTGCAAAAGAGAGATATTGGCAAGGAAAAGCTGTCTTTTACCATTGGATTTTTCTCCCAAACGAAGGACACTAGAATGAAAATGTTAAAGCCTCCTGTTAGTGCTATATCTACACGGTTTAGCCCTGAATTTTCCAATGCGTAGCTCTTTGCAAAAGAGAGATATTGGCAAGGAAAAGCTGTCTTGTACCTTTGCATTTTTCTCCCAAACGAAGGACACTAGAAAGAACATTTTAAAGCCTCCTGTTAGGCCATCATCTACACGGCATAGCCCTGAATTTTCCAATGCGCAGCTCTTTGCAAAAGAGAGATATTGGCAAGGAAAAGCTGTCTTGTACCTTTTCATTTTTCTCTCAAACGAAGGACACTAGAAAGAAAATTTTAAAGCCTCCTGTTAGTGCTATATCTACACGGTATAGCCCTGAATTTTCCAATGCGTAGCTCTTTGCAAAAGAGAGATATTGGCAAGGAAAAGCTGTCTTGTACCTTTGCATTTTTCTCGCAAACGAAGGACACTAGAAAGAAAATTTTAAAGCCTCCTGTTAGGCCATCATCTACACGGCATAGCCCTGAATTTTCCAATGCGCAGCTATTTGCAAAAGAGAGATATTGGCAAGGAAAAGCTGTCTTGTACCTTTGCATTTTTCTCGCAAACGAAGGACAATAGAAAGAAAATTTTAAAGCCTCCTGTTAGGCCATCATCTACACGGCATAGCCCTGAATTTTCCAATGCGCAGCTCTTTGCAAAAGAGAGATATTGGCAAGGAAAAGCTGTCTTGTACCTTTGCATTTTTCTCCCAAACGAAGGACACTAGAAAGAAAATTTTAAAGCCTCCTGTTAGGCCATCATCTACACGGCATAGCCCTGAATTTTCCAATGCGCAGCTCTTTGCAAAAGAGAGATATTGGCAAGGAAAAGCTGTCTTGTACCATTGGATTTTTCTCCCAAACGAAGGACACTAGAATGAAAATTTTAAAGCCTCCTGTTAGTGCTATATCTACACGGTATAGCCCTGAATTTTCCAATGCGTAGCTCTTTGCAAAAGAGAGATATTGGCAAGGAAAAGCTGTCTTGTACCTTTGCATTTTTTCGCAAACGAAGGACACTAGAAAGAAAATTTTAAAGCCTCCTGTTAGGCCATCATCTACACGGCATAGCCCTGAATTTTCCAATGCGCAGCTCTTTGCAAAAGAGAGATATTGGCAAGGAAAAGCTGTCTTGTACCTTTGCATTTTTCTCCCAAACGAAGGACACTAGAAAGAAAATTTTAAAGCCTCCTGTTAGGCCATCATCTACACGGCATAGCCCTGAATTTTCCAATGCGCAGCTCTTTGCAAAAGAGAGATATTGGCAAGGAAAAGCTGTCTTTTACCATTGGATTTTTCTCCCAAACGAAGGACACTAGTATGAAAATTTTAAAGCCTCCTGTTAGTGCTGTATCTACACGGTATAGCCCTGAATTTTCCAATGCGTAGCTCTTTGCAAAAGAGAGATATTGGCAAGGAAAAGCTGTCTTGTACCTTTGCATTTTTCTCCCAAACGAAGGACACTAGAAAGAAAATTTTAAAGCCTCCTGTTAGACCATCATCTACACGGCATAGCCCTGAATTTTCCAATGCGCAGCTCTTTGCAAAAGAGAGATATTGGCAAGGAAAAGCTGTCTTGTACCTTTGCATTTTTCTCCCAAACGAAGGACACTAGAAAGAAAATTTTAAAGCCTCCTGTTAGGCCATCATCTACACGGCATAGCCCTGAATTTTCCAATGCGCAGCTCTTTGCAAAAGAGAGATATTGGCAAGGAAAAGCTGTCTTTTACCATTGGATTTTTCTCCCAAACGAAGGACACTAGAATGAAAATGTTAAAGCCTCCTGTTAGTGCTATATCTACACGGTTTAGCCCTGAATTTTCCAATGCGTAGCTCTTTGCAAAAGAGAGATATTGGCAAGGAAAAGCTGTCTTGTACCTTTGCATTTTTCTCCCAAACGAAGGACACTAGAAAGAACATTTTAAAGCCTCCTGTTAGGCCATCATCTACACGGCATAGCCCTGAATTTTCCAATGCGCAGCTCTTTGCAAAAGAGAGATATTGGCAAGGAAAAGCTGTCTTGTACCTTTTCATTTTTCTCTCAAACGAAGGACACTAGAAAGAAAATTTTAAAGCCTCCTGTTAGTGCTATATCTACACGGTATAGCCCTGAATTTTCCAATGCGTAGCTCTTTGCAAAAGAGAGATATTGGCAAGGAAAAGCTGTCTTGTACCTTTGCATTTTTCTCGCAAACGAAGGACACTAGAAAGAAAATTTTAAAGCCTCCTGTTAGGCCATCATCTACACGGCATAGCCCTGAATTTTCCAATGCGCAGCTATTTGCAAAAGAGAGATATTGGCAAGGAAAAGCTGTCTTGTACCTTTGCATTTTTCTCGCAAACGAAGGACAATAGAAAGAAAATTTTAAAGCCTCCTGTTAGGCCATCATCTACACGGCATAGCCCTGAATTTTCCAATGCGCAGCTCTTTGCAAAAGAGAGATATTGGCAAGGAAAAGCTGTCTTGTACCTTTGCATTTTTCTCCCAAACGAAGGACACTAGAAAGAAAATTTTAAAGCCTCCTGTTAGGCCATCATCTACACGGCATAGCCCTGAATTTTCCAATGCGCAGCTCTTTGCAAAAGAGAGATATTGGCAAGGAAAAGCTGTCTTGTACCTTTGCATTTTTCTCCCAAACGAAGGACACTAGAAAGAAAATTTTAAAGCCTCCTGTTAGGCCATCACCTACACGGCATAGCCCTGAATTTTCAAATGCGCAGCTCTTTGCAAAAGAGAGATATTGGCAAGGAAAAGCTGTCTTGTACCATTGAATTTTTCTCCCAAACGAAGGACACTAGAATGAAAATTTTAAAGCCTCCTGTTAGTGCTATATCTTCACGGTATAGCCCTGAATTTTCCAATGCGTAGCTCTTTGCAAAAGAGAGATATTGGCAAGGAAAAGCTGTCTTGTACCTTTGCATTTTTCTCGCAAACGAAGGACACTAGAAAGAAAATTTTAAAGCCTCCTGTTAGGCCATCATCTACACGGCATAGCCCTGAATTTTCCAATGCGCAGCTCTTTGCAAAAGAGAGATATTGGCAAGGAAAAGCTGTCTTGTACCTTTGCATTTTTCTCCCAAACGAAGGACACTAGAAAGAAAATTTTAAAGCCTCCTGTTAGGCCATCATCTACACGGCATAGCCCTGAATTTTCCAATGCGCAGCTATTTGCAAAAGAGAGATATTGGCAAGGAAAAGCTGTCTTGTACCTTTGCATTTTTCTCGCAAACGAAGGACAATAGAAAGAAAATTTTAAAGCCTCCTGTTAGGCCATCATCTACACGGCATAGCCCTGAATTTTCCAATGCGCAGCTCTTTGCAAAAGAGAGATATTGGCAAGGAAAAGCTGTCTTGTACCTTTGCATTTTTCTCCCAAACGAAGGACACTAGAAAGAAAATTTTAAAGCCTCCTGTTAGGCCATCATCTACACGGCATAGCCCTGAATTTTCCAATGCGCAGCTCTTTGCAAAAGAGAGATATTGGCAAGGAAAAGCTGTCTTGTACCTTTGCATTTTTCTCCCAAACGAAGGACACTAGAAAGAAAATTTTAAAGCCTCCTGTTAGGCCATCACCTACACGGCATAGCCCTGAATTTTCAAATGCGCAGCTCTTTGCAAAAGAGAGATATTGGCAAGGAAAAGCTGTCTTGTACCATTGAATTTTTCTCCCAAACGAAGGACACTAGAATGAAAATTTTAAAGCCTCCTGTTAGTGCTATATCTTCACGGTATAGCCCTGAATTTTCCAATGCGTAGCTCTTTGCAAAAGAGAGATATTGGCAAGGAAAAGCTGTCTTGTACCTTTGCATTTTTCTCGCAAACGAAGGACACTAGAAAGAAAATTTTAAAGCCTCCTGTTAGGCCATCATCTACACGGCATAGCCCTGAATTTTCCAATGCGCAGCTCTTTGCAAAAGAGAGATATTGGCAAGGAAAAGCTGTCTTGTACCTTTGCATTTTTCTCCCAAACGAAGGACACTAGAAAGAAAATTTTAAAGCCTCCTGTTAGGCCATCATCTACACGGCATAGCCCTGAATTTTCCAATGCGCAGCTATTTGCAAAAGAGAGATATTGGCAAGGAAAAGCTGTCTTGTACCTTTGCATTTTTCTCGCAAACGAAGGACAATAGAAAGAAAATTTTAAAGCCTCCTGTTAGGCCATCATCTACACGGCATAGCCCTGAATTTTCCAATGCGCAGCTCTTTGCAAAAGAGAGATATTGGCAAGGAAAAGCTGTCTTGTACCTTTGCATTTTTCTCCCAAACGAAGGACACTAGAAAGAAAATTTTAAAGCCTCCTGTTAGGCCAT